>NC_089837.1:224058975-224358975 GCF_035609145.1 Eleutherodactylus coqui | reverse complement strand
CCTGCTGTACCGCCTCTAGCTTGGATACAAGATGTGCTACGGTGTGGTGGAGCCTGGATGCTGTAGTGCTAAGTTGGGCCACCTCTTGCTTGGATTCAGAATGTGATACGGGCGGGCATGGAATCCTTAGTGCCCTGCTGGGACACCTCCAGCTTTCGTATAAGATGTGATACGGGGGTGGGAGAAGGGGAAGGTAGCTGCAGCAGCCTGTTTCACCGCCTTTAGCTTGGATACGAGATGTCATCCCGGGGGGCATGGATGCTCTAGTGCTAAGCAGGGCCACCTTTTGCTTGGATGTAAGCAAATGGGTCAACCGCCACAACGGCAAGCGGGTGCGGCAGTGGAGCTGTGAGGCCCGGCGAGCCAAGCCAGGTGAGGGTCGCCGTCACCCATAGCCACCTACGTTTTTGGTGGCTAACAGCGTGGTGGGCAATGCAGCGTTCGGGTTCCGGGTAAAAATGGCGCCTTGGCGACATGTGCAGAATGTAAGAGGCCTGTAATGATTTTCTCTGGTCTTCTGTATGTGCAAACTGTTTGGGTTAAATGGACGTCCCCGGGAGTGCGGTAGGGAAATTGCAGTGTGTAACGGAACTATGTTGTGCGGTGATGGTTTGAGTTTTGTCGGTTTCGAATTCTTCCCTAATTAGAGTAAAAGGCTGTGAAATGAGCGGTTAATTTATTACAGAGCCCAGAGGGTTGGGTGTGGTAGGAAGCCTAGGCCACTAAGGTAAAAGTAAAGCGCGCCAGACAGTAATCCACCTAGTTGTTGTGATGGTGGTATGCCTTCAGCTGTCACTCTACCCCCCAGTGGGTACTGGGTACTCATTGCACCGACCTCGGAAGGACAGAAGGCTGAGTCGACCCTGAGCCGGTTACCTGACGTACACGGGGTTTGAACCCGCACATCTCAGGTCGTGAAGCGAGAGCTTAGCACTGCATACTGCTGCCCTAATGCTCTGCGCCACACGAGGCTCACAATGTAACTAGGTGCCCGTTTACATCTATAATCCTGGTGCAGTGTCTAGCTTGGAAACGACATGCCATATAGACAGGCGTGGAGGCTCTGGTATCCTGCTGTACCGCCTCTAGCTTGGATACAAGATGTGCTACGGTGTGGTGGAGCCTGGATGCTGTAGTGCTAAGTTGGGCCACCTCTTGCTTGGATTCAGAATGTGATACGGGCGGGCATGGAATCCCTAGTGCCCTGCTGGGACACCTCCAGCTTTCGTATAAGATGTGATACGGGGGTGGGAGAAGGGGAAGGTAGCTGCAGCAGCCTGTTTCACCGCCTTTAGCTTGGATACGAGATGTCATCCCGGGGGGCATGGATGCTCTAGTGCTAAGCAGGGCCACCTTTTGCTTGGATGTAAGATGTCATACGGGCTGGCATGGACTCTCTAGTGCCCTGTTGCTCCAGCTTTCATAGAAGATGTGATACGGTTGGGCACGCAGGCGCCAGTTCACTGCTGTACCACCTCTGACAGATGAGCCGTCATCAGCTCCCTTCCGACAATGCTTTCAGTTTTCAGGCCCCTGGGGTTCAGCTGCAGCGCCACCGGCCGCACTGTGTTCTAATGCCAATTTGGAGCCGTTACCCTGGGCCCGGGCCTATGGCTGCTTTTGAGATGCCCATAATGAATCGCCTTGCGGGTGGTGCTACACTAACCGTAAAGCTACAGTGTCAGTCAATCACAGCGCTTGCCTAGTGACGCATGCTAATTCCGCCATTTTTGTGGGGTGGGAAGGTGTTTTTACAGGATACACACTGCAGCAAAAATTTCATGATAACTTACTTCTATTGGTCAGTACGATTCTCACTACACCAACGTTATATATTTTTTTGCTGTGCTATTATTAAAAAAATAAGACATTTATATGCTGCTGTCAGCACCTAAGGCGACCCTCGGGGCCTGGACAACAAAGTTGGCCACGCCACTTCTTTGACTACCCGATGCACACTGTGTATAGCAGTGTTTCCCAACCTTTTCAGTTATGGGGTACCCCTGGGAAAAATAATTTACGGCGCGGCACCCCTACCAAAAGGGTGTGTGGCTATGGTATGGCTGGGGGCATGGCTAGGGTGTGGCTTATTACTACATATGATTTTTACCTCCATCCTTATAAAAAGGACAGGGCTATTTAAAAAAAAAAAAAGAAGAGTGCTGGGTGGGCTATTGATATACATTATATTTAAAATTAACAGCTTGTGGAATTAAATCCCGCACCTCATGTCAGTGCCCACACGGGTTTTGTGCAGATTGTTTCCACATAGTGTGGATGATTTTCAAAATCTCATCCACTTTGCTGCTACAGCTACTATAGATTCCACAACTAATCCGCCCCGTATAGTGATAGTGTCTCTTCCCCCCCCCCCCCCCAGGTAGTAATGCCGACCCCCCCCCCCCCCCTTATATTGGTGGCCCCGCTAGAAATTGGTGACCACTATTGCAGCCCCAGTGGTAACAGGTGACACCAGTAGTAATTGTGACCCCTATTGCAACCCCAGTAGTAACAGCGACCGTAGTAGTAATAACGACCCCTATTAAGGCCCCAGTAGTATAGCGAACCATATAGCGGCCCCAGTAGTAATTGCAAACCCTATTGCGGCCCCAGTAGCAATATTAACCCCACTGTAGCTCCAGCAAAAATATTAAACACCCCTTCAGTAAGAACATTAACACCCCCCCCCCCCCCCCCAAACCCACACACTTACCTCCGCTACTCATGTACCTTGACTTTACCGGAAGTGGTGGGTGTACACCAGGGTTAGGCTGCTTGACAGCCAGGTGACGTGCCCACTTCCTCATTGGCTGTTTGCAGAGTGGCCAGGCTGATTGACATCAGGGGACGGAGAGCGGCGAAACAGGGGAGATTCCACAGTAGCCACCAAAGAGCGGAGCCTCCTGCGGAGCCGGGGACATTCAGGTGAGATTGCTGCAGGAAACGTAGAGAGGAGGAGCAGCTGGGGAGATGCCACAGCAGTGGCCACAGTTACAGCTGCCGGCCACTAGCAGAGCACCGAGGTCAGAATGGTTAGGACGGCCGGCGGCACATTTAACTCACAGCGCCCTGTCCCTACTGCTTAACTCTACTCCCCTGGTGCCATAGTATCTCCGCGGGCTCGCTGTCAGATGGGAGGCTCGTGTCTTGCGGAGTCTCCCTGTTGCCGACAGGCACACATTTACACACAATAATTATCGCTCAAAAGATGGCTTTTGAGTGATAATCTTTGTGTGTAAAAGGGCCTATATACTAATGATGCATAACAATGCACAGTGTGAAGCAGGTAATCAGAGAAGCTGGTGCCACCATCTTTGTTTGTTCAGGAAGGAAGGGTTGCGTTAACCCTTATTGATATTATGTAAATGCGTGAAGTGGTATGCAACCTTTTAACAGGCCTCACTAGGCCTAATCATCTTGAAGGCCAGGTTGCATACTTACAAAGTGTGGCAACCATTCCAATAGGAGGTGCTGTGGAGAATTATTCCATCTCTCATTTGCATGGCTTTTCCCAGACATCATTGCATGGCATATATAAGACTCCCTACACCCTAGTGGTGCCCTCTCCTGTGGTCTCTCCACAAAAAAAAACATTACCCCGCTCCTTTCACGTTAACCCCTTAACGACCGCCCCATCGAGAAATTACGTCCTGCTGTTGCAGGACGTGTATGGAGGGAGGTAGCGCCGCTATCTCCCTCCATACAGCGCGGGCATCAGCTGTTTATTACAGCTGACACCCGCGGGCAATAGCTGCGCTCGGCCATTCGGCCGAGCGCGGCTATTAACCCTTTAAATGCCGCTGTCAATTCTGACAGCGGCATTTAAATCCCCCGAACAGCCGCACGGCCCCCCCGCGGTGAGATCGGGGGAGCCGTGCATGTGTCATGGCAGCCGGGGGCCTAATGAATGGCCCCAGGGCTGCCTTAGCAGACTGCCTATCAAGCCATCCACACAGGGTGGCTTCATAGACTGCCTGTAAAAAAGCAGTATGACGTAATGCTATAGCATTATGTCATACTGCAGGAGCCATCAAAGCATCGCATGTTAAAGTCCCCCAGGGGGACTTCAAAGTAAAGTAAAAAAAAAGATCAATAAAGTTTTTTTAATTGTTAAAAAAAGTTATAAAAGTTTAAATCACCCCCCTTTTGCCATATCCATTATTAAAAAATCAAAATCATAAAATAAAAATATGTATTTGGTATCGCCGCGTCCGTAAAAGTCCGATCTATCAAAGTAGTGCATTATTTTTCCCACACGGTGAACGTCGTGTGAAAAAAAAAAATAAAGAACGCCAGAAATACACTTTTTTAGTTACCCTGTATCCCAGAAAAAACGCAATAAAAAGTGATCAAAAAGTCGTATGTATTCCAAATTGATACTATCGGAAACCTCAGGACATCCCACAAAAAATGAGCCCTTGCTCAACTACGTTGACGGAAAAATAAAAAAGGTATTGCGCGCACAAAATGACCGCAGAAAATAATTGAAAAAAATTAAATATCTTAAAAATAAAAGTACTACAGCAAAAAAAATACTACATAAGCTTTGTATCGTAGCAATCGTACTGACCCATAGAATAAAAATATCAGGTCGTTTTTGTTGCAATTTGTGTGCTGTAGAAACAGGACGCACTGAAAAATGGTGGAATGTCGTTTTTTTTTTTCCATTTCTCTCCGCTAAGAATTTTTTAAAAGTTTTTCAGTAAATTATATGGTACAATAAATAGTGCCATTGAAAAATACAACTCATCCCGCAAAAAACAAGCCCACATACAGCGACGTCGATGGATAAATAAAGGAGCTACGATTTTTTAAAAGGGAGTAGGAAAAAACAAAAATGGAAAAAAGCAAAAAAGCTCCGTCACTAAGGGGTTAATATATAATAAAACCTATCTACCGAGTTAATAAAATTACAAGTCAGCTGTTTAGCAATTGCTGTTCAGCTCTATTTTATGGTCACTAATTGTCTGATCTATTAATTAGAATGCCTCCATAGAGTTGGAGCTCAGTGTTTTACACATAAGGACCCTTGCTGTAGAATAAAGGGTCCAGTTGTATATACTGTAGGTAGGCTACATTAAAGTATGAGGAAAGCCTCTTCTCCACAAAAGGTTCTATCACGGTAAAGACAACATCATAGGAGTTGGACGCAACTGGGAGAATGCTTGGGGGCTTTTTTTTTTTTTTACCATTAGCTGTTGCGTTCAGGTTCACATTAAAAACAATCTTCATCTAGTCCTGGCTCCTGATGGTCAGTGCTGCGTGCGCCTAGGGGTCTACACTCCTACAAACAGAAAACAGAAAATTATAATATAAGTTAGTCAAAGCCCAGCAGAAGCAATGGTCTTCAATACAATGTAAGTAGAAAGGAAGTGGAGCAAACTCAGGTAGGTGCCTGTGGCTAGAGAGGTAGGTAAGAATGAAAAAGAGGCGCCGCCAACCAGGTAGATGCCTGACCCAGAGGGGGTGTGAGAAACAATGTGAAATACCAGATAAAAGGTCTGGTATACGGTCCAGAGCTCCAACGAAACGACTTTATAGCAAATAGCTGAAGACAGCCTTTATTTCAATAAAACACGTTTAACCCTTTGCAATCCAATTTTGGATTCAGGGTTTCCTAGGGGGTTTTCTCTTTCTGCCATTATACAATGGCACCATCTGCTGGCTAGAGCCAGTAATGCAGTATGTTACATGCTGGAGAGGGAAGTAGAAGGGAACAGAGGTACATAACCAGAATCAGTGGATACGACTTTAATCATTTGGGGTAAACACGTGAAATAACATGCAATGCCATACAACAATGAAAAAAGCAATAAATAAAATAAAGGGTTGGGTAGATATAAAGTTGTGAGGGAATGAGACATAATGGTGTACGGTGATGATAAATGTATGGATTCGGATTGAAATGACATGGAGTAAAAGATGGAAGGTGAATGATAAGTGAAAGTATATCTAGAATGATGGATGTTGAATATAAATATATAAATGTAGTTTTGAGGCATAAACGATCATGTGGTATCAAAATGTTGGTCGTGAAGTAATAATCAGGTAATATAAATCTAAGGATACAGTAATCAAAATCCTAATCATGATGCAAAGAACACAAATAAGTAAATGGGTAATACAATAAATAAATCAATACATAAATAAAGGAATGCATAATGCCATGAGTGATCTATATCTAATGGGTCACATATCTATACTTCACTCATGGCAGCCTATAATAAACACACAAAACTAGTACATGTATGGGCCGTTTGGCCACGCAGAAATTACAGAAAAGTAGTTAAAAAGTCCAATCAGAACAACTTTAATCTTCAATGCCTTTAGAGACCGTTCTCTTCTGTGGAATACTTGATCATTCTGTAGCTTTACAGTTTTGCTCTTTTTGTGTTTTATTGATTACATATAGAACAAAAAGCTCCAATAAGCAGAAAAAGATGTGAATTAGTTATTTTAGCCATTATGTATCTAGGTTTCTACACACATAGGATATATATGATATATAATAACAGAGTTATATGCACAGCCAGTGAAAGAGAGTCAGAAGTCTGGAAAAGGACAGTCGCTGATATCTATAATTTCAAAACTGAGTCTTTCAAGATATCAGAGAGCTGCATAAAAGTAATAAGGTAACAGAGTATATTATTTATTTCATAAATGTGGAGTGTGCATGATTGAACTGGACCTGAATACCAAAGTACCAAGCACAGTGTCCAACAGAGGGCTGATGCCCACGGCTGGGTCGGATTCCACCTGCGAAATAGCATAGCGGAATCAGACCCGGCACCCCCCAGAGACCCTATACTCACCTCTCCCGATCCGCCACGGGTGTCTCGCCTGGCTCGCATGATGTGCTGGGCGGTGATGCAGATTCTCATGGTACTTCCATGCAGAAGTATCGCGGAATGGACAGCTGCCATTGATTACAATGAAAACCATCCACGCAATTTTCCACATGATGCGGTTCTCCCCCACGAGTGGAAAAAAAACAAAAAAACGCAGTGTTAATTTCTGCTCGTGGGCAGGGGAGAATAGTCTAGCACAGCATGTCTATGGAACGGCAGTGCTGCAGAATTTGTGGCGGATGTCTGGCTGGGGATTCTACAGCGATAATCCGTCCCTTGGCTTTAGCCCTAAGGCCGTCTGCTCACAAATGGATTTGCGTTGCGGAATCCGTAGCACCGTGGATCCGCAGGAAATACCATTCATAACATGCTATGGAAAAGTGCTTCTTCCAGCATACGAGCAGAAATCAATTGCGATTTCCACTCGCAGAGGAAAAGTTGCAGTATGTTCTATTTTAGTGCAGATTTCGCACGGACAGCTACCATTAAAGTTAATCGAAGCCATCCGACCTGCATCCCTTCCACAATTGACATTGCAGACACGGTAGGTTGCTGGTACCCATGTCATCGCCTAGCGACGGCACAGGAAAAATAAACATTTGAAAAAATCCGTACTGCGCATGTCCCAAAATATAAAGTGAACGCCAACAGCACATTAGTCACCCATATAAGGCCGGACAGGTATCATGTCCACGGGATAATTGATTAAAATTAATTAAAATTAATTAATTAAAATCCGCAGCGTTTTTCCCGCACGCGGATCCACACCTCATAGGAATGCATTGGACGTCATTGGATGTCATTTTCCCTTTCAGGCGCGGATTGCGTGTGCGGAAAAAAAACCCGCGACATGCTCCATTTTAGTGTGGGTGTCCGGCAGGGACGGCTCCCGCAGGCTTCTATTGGGGCCTATGTAAGCCTTCTGGATCCACGGTACACCCGCGCCTGAATTTCT
Source organism: Eleutherodactylus coqui (assembly GCF_035609145.1). Classification (NCBI taxonomy): domain Eukaryota; kingdom Metazoa; phylum Chordata; class Amphibia; order Anura; family Eleutherodactylidae; genus Eleutherodactylus; species Eleutherodactylus coqui. Next base: position 224,351,172 of record NC_089837.1, on the reverse strand, counting down.
GCTCTCCGCGTGCGAGAGAGCAGGAGTTATTTAAAAAACTCGAAAATGGAGTGCCCGGCGCATGTGCCGGGCCGAAGAAAAAAGATCCAGCCGCGACGGAGGGCACGTCTGCAGCGTCCGGACAGGTAAGTAATTTCTTATTTTTTAGCATCATGTCCGCAGGAAAGCAGGGACCCGCTGCGGGATTCTCCATGAAGAATCTGCGGCGGGCCTGATTTTCCCCGTGGACATGAGGCCTTAGAGGTCTGGATCCAGTGCAGACCAAAGTTACAGTAAATCCACAGATAGTAGAGATGGCAGCAGTCCGGTGCAAATAAAAAACGTTTATTCCTCCCAGTGCAAAAAAACGTCTCGATTCGATTGAGTCTTTTTCAAGTACTTGAAACGCTGCTGTCAGTAGGCCTTGTATATAATATGGTGTCCCATGTATCAGAAGCAGCAACCTTTCATATATGGTTGTAGGCCCAGGGCTGAAATATACTGCCTCACAGTTTCAAGTCCCCTCCACATGTGTGCAGGTCAAGGACAACCACAGACAAGAGGCACTGAGCTATTGCAGCAGGCCTCAGGGCCCTCCCACGAAATGCGCTATGATTAGTGCCCCTCTAAGGAAGCCTCCCAGGGGATCACCGCCTGGAGCTGCACCACCGCCAGGGCTCCGGCGGCCCTCTTGCAAGGCGCGATGTACTGTGTGGTCTCCAAGGAGCAGTCTGCCAATTAGTAGGTGGTGCTGAGGAGCACCTACCTTATCAATATGAGCGCCTCCTATCAGAGATGTCTCTCCATGTTGGGGGTTCCCCCCTCCCCCATTCCCCATTCTATATTACAGTAATTTATTCCCTGAATCACCCAGTCATTAACTACCAATTGAAAAAGAGCTGCATGTCTGATAAGTTTTTCTTTTTAACCAAAATGTGTTAACCCGACTTAAAACCTCCTTCACACGAGCATTTACTGTCCGACTGTTCCACGGAAATAACAGACAACACCATTGATTTGCATTGGTTTATTCAGACGTGCATTTTTTTTTAACACACACAAGTGAAAAATGAGAAGTGCGGCATTTCTTTCAAAGTGTTTTTATTGCTTTTTCATTAACCATACTTGTACATTATTACACATAAGGAAAACTTAATGATGCTTTACGGCTCGTACGTGTGACGAGAAAATTTTAAATTTTAGGTTTCTTGTACGAAATCAACCAATAAAACTCCTTGAACTAAGCAGTTTCTTATGCGTGTTGCTTCTTATAAATAACATTAACAAAAGGGAAAATTAAGTTCTAAACAGACATGAAGACAAGGGCAACAAGGAAGGGGGGAAGGAGGGGGGGGGGTTATCCAGAGTCCATTCCTGACTCTACTAACTGTTAAATATATGTCACACGCTCATTCACATTTACCCGTGAGTAGCCATCTTGAGAACATGGGTGTATTTCGTATGTCTATCCATGTAGCCCAGGTTCGATAAAACTTATCGCATCCCGTCAGGTCTTCCGATACTCTAAGTCTCTCCAATCTTTCAATCTCATCCATCACTCCTACCCATGCACTTCTGGGGATCTCCACGCTCTGTTTCCAAAATCTAGGAATCACCTGCCTTGTAGCTATAATGAAGAATTTTAGTAAGCCCGTTTTGAGAGATTGAGCCTCCTCGTGGGCGATGGACAGGAGTGCCAACTCAGGCGTCAGGACGAGTATTTGTCTACACACCTTTTCAAATAAGTGTTTTACTTCTTGCTATGTGGTTGCAACCATGGGGCATTCCCACCAGATGTGGAGCATTGAACCGATGTCTGCTCTGCAACGCCAACAAATGTTCGGGGTTGAGGGAAAGAAGGAGTGCAATCTCTCCGGGGTCAGGTACCATCTTGATATAATCTTAAAATTTAGTTCCTGGAGTCTACTGGAGATTGACATTTTGTGAGTAAGCTGAAACGCTTTACCCCAAGATTCCGCCATAAATGACCGGCCTAATGCTTCCTCCCATGCGCCTGTCCATCTGGGTTGGTGATTCCCCAGTTGCTCCTCCACCAATTGGTTGTAGAGTATTGATACTGTATGTCTAGGAGCTTCCGAGGCACAGCATAGTCTCTCGAAGGGGGTATGTGTCATGTTCCATCCTCGAGCAGGTTTAATCCTACCCAGGTAGCTACGTATTTGTAGGTACTGCATCCATGAGCCCGGGGCCGACCCATGGGACCCCCGCAAAGACTCCAACTCCCGTATGTCTCCTGACTCTACCATTTCACCCACCCTGGCCTCCACTCCTATGGGTAAAAACTCCAGATTGCGCGTCCGCAAAGTTACCTGTAGATTTGGGTTTCCAACCAGAGGGGTAAGGGGCCCCGGAACAGAAATCCTGCATCCCCCCTTCCAGGCACCCATCAGTATATTTATCATGAATGATATTTCTGTTTTCTCCCAATTTACTTTACCCGGTATCCAAAACACAGCCCTAGTCTCGGGAGTGTTGTTGCTGTTCTCTATTTGTACCCAGTATTTGTCCTCCCTATGATGGAACAGGTCCAATATGAGAGTTCCTATTGTCGCTTTGTGATACATGCGGAAGTCAGGAAGACCCACTCCGCCCTTTCCTTTAGGTTTGGTTAGACTTTTATAACTGAGTCTTTTAGAGCCACCTTTCCAGATGAACTTGAGTATTAGGCCTCGTAGTTTATCGAAAAAGGTGTTCGGGGGGTTACATGGTGCAGTCTGGAAGATATATAGTAGTCTCGGGAGTATATCCATCTTAACTGCATTCATTCTACCAAACCATGTCAGTTGGGTCGAGGACCATTTCTCCAGATCCTTCGTTAGGGTCAGTAGAATTGGTTTATTGTTTAGATCATATATCCTAGTTATATCAGTTGGAATCTGTATCCCTAAATATGTAAGGGAATCCTCCTTCCAGAGGAATGGGAAAGCTGCCCCCAGGTTCTCTGCCTCTCTTCTGGGGATTGAAACATTAAGAATCACCGACTTTTGGGCATTGATTTTGTAGTTGCTTAATTTCCCAAAGGCTGTGAATGCTTGCATGATATTAGGGAGACCTACTCGTGGTTCTGTGAGGTAGACCAATAAGTCGTCAGCATAAAGTGACGTCTTATGTTCCACCTTCCCTGCCCTTACCCCTTTTATTGATGGATTATTCCTAATGGCGTTGGCCAAAGTTTCCATTACCATTATGTACAGCGTAGGGGACAGAGGACACCCCTGGCGCGTGCCATTCTTGATCTCGAAGGGGGTGGACAAATTACCGTTAACCCTGACCTGGGCCGAGGGGTTTTTATACAATGCCATGATCCATGCCAGGGCTCTAGGTCCTAAACCCGCCTTTTGTAACGTTGCCTCTAGGAATCTCCAACTTATCCTGTCGAATGCTTTCTCTGCATCGACAGAGAGCAGACAGAGTGGCGACCTTTTCCTCCTTGCCCAGTCGATCAGGGACAGGGTCCTGGTCGAGTTATCCCTGGCCTCTCTTCCTGGGACGAAACCGACCTGATCCCCATGCATGAGTCTTGGTATCGAGATGTTTATTCTGTTGGCTATGATTTTTGAAAAGATTTTGAGATCACAATTGATGAGTGATATCGGCCGATAGTTGGCACATGCCAAGGGGTCCTTCCCGGGTTTGGGAATAAGTACAATGTGAGCCTGAAGGGCTTGGGTTGGTAAAGGACAACCCCGGGATATGGTGTTAAAGGCCTGTAAAAGTAGGTCAGAGAACAGAGCACCGCAAACTTTGTAAAACCCCGGCGAGAACCCATCTGGTCCCGGGCTCTTCCCGGTTTTAATTCCTTGAATCACCTGTTTGAGCTCCTCTGCCTCCAGATCCCCCTCCATAGCCAGAGATTCCTCTGGGAAAAGGTGCTTCGAGACATGGAGATCTAGGTATCCCTCTATTTCCTGCCTGCGCTGAGCATCTGACGTGGACTGTGTCTCGGGGATATTATACAGTTTTGAGTAGTAACGGCGGAATTCCTCCAATATGTCTTTCGGGGAGTGCAGCCGTCTACCTTCAGCCGAGTTAATGGAGTGGATATGTGGATGGGACGTCCTGGGATGTAATGCTCTAGCCAGCCATCTGCCGCTCTTATCTCCGTATTCATAATAGCCAGCTTTAAGTTTCTCTTTCCTACCCACGGCCTTTTGGTCTAAGATGTCTAGTATTTTGTGACGTAGCTCCGAGATTTCGACTTGAAGGGCGGCGGTGGCCTGTGATTTATTTGATGTCTCTTTATCGTTAAGGTCTTTTATTAATTGGGTAAGTCTAGCCGTTTGTTCTTTTTTGATCCTGGCTCCATGGGAGATGAATATTCCCCTGAGCACGCATTTAAGAGCTTTCCATTTTATTGGGGCCGGTGTGGGATCCGTGGCGTGGTCTATTCTAAAATTTTCTATTGTATTTTTAACCTCGTTAAGACATATGGTGTCTCTGAGCAAGCTGTCGTTGAGGCGCCATGTGGGTACTCCCCTTTCCCCGCCCCCCGGGCCCATGGATGCAAACACCCCCGGGCCCATGGATGCAAACACCGGTGAGTGGTCCGACCACAGAAATACATCTAGGGAGCATTTAGGATCCCCATCGAGCAAACTATGCGATATAAATATCTAGTCGATTCTACTATATGAATTATGTGCCGTGGAATGGAAACTGTAATCACGCTTACCCGGATGGAGAGTGCGCCACAAGTCGATCAGGTCCATACTCACAAGTACTCTCTGGACCTTACGTATGGCTGCTCTTGTGAGTGCGGAGCGTCCCGTGGAGGAGTCTAGTCTGGGGTCCATACACATGTTAAGGTCACCCCCTAAGATGATTGGTGTATCCTCTGCAAAGGCTCGTAGTTTCCGACGAATCTCCAGGGCAAATCCCACTTGACCCTGGTTGGGGAAATACATGTTAGCAATTGTAAGAATCTTATTAGCAATAGAAACCCTGAGAAAGATGTATCTCCCATCCTCCCCCGTCTCTCGTGACAAAATCATGGGAGTTATAGATTTGTGAAATGTTATAGAGACTCCACAGGTTTTGTTTTCTGGGTGTGTGGAATGAAACCATACTGGGTAGTGTCTATTCCTACCACAGTCCGGGGAACCAGTAAGCTGAAAATGCGTTTCCTGGAGTAATGCTATCAATACCTTTTTCCTGTGGAGCCTGTACAACACCTGATTACACTTGTTAGGGCAATTTAATCCTTTCGTGTTGAAGGAGCAGACATTTAGTCGGGCCATCTTGTAGTGTAGGGAGATCGTGTTGGCAATCCTCTGATGCTGCAGGGTGATTTCTCATCTAGGAAAATGACCTGGAATGGGAGGGGGCAGGGAGCACACATAAGGATAAAGGGGTAGGAGAGAACATAAGTAACAAACATCCACTTGTAGAAGTATAATGATACTGTGAGCTTCGGTATCCTGTGTGGACAAAGCTTAAATACTAATAAACGACTAACGTCAGCACAGCCGTGTGCGGCTGCAATCCCTAGTGGGGGAGTGGCTGGGTCCTAGTGGGGGAGTGGCTGGGTCCAGGCAAGCCCGAGTTCGAACCCCGCCCCCCTCCCCCACGGCGGCTGAAAACAACATGTTAGGCATCCACGTCTTTATGATGGATAAAGAGGAGAGAGAGGGAAGCTGAAATAAAGGGAGGTTAAGGAGAGGATATTGAAAGATAAAGGATAGTCCCCCCAAAGGGGGAGGTAGACCTGGTAGTTGTGCGGTAAAAGTTGGCTAAGTAGCCTTGAGTCTGAGGGTAAGCCCTGTCTGAGCAGAAGTGCTCTACAGGTCAGGAGTCCAGTTACCCCCAATGATGGGTTGGTGGTGTGTCTTGGTTTTGTGACATGGTATAAGTCCCGTACATATGGTATCAGTATCTTTATGAAGGGCGCATATTGAGCCATAGGTACCAATGTCCATATTTCTCCAGGGTTACCCTGTGTTTGCACATGTAGACCTCCTTTTCATGGGGTATAAGTCCTCGATGGGTGGTCCTGTTTGTTTGCATTTGGTCTTTTACGGTTGCTCTGCACTGGTTGCCCTTGCCCCCTGGGAGGGGTAAGTGTTGGTGCACTTATTTTTTGCCATTCTGGCAAGGAGACCATCGGTAGCTTGAGAGCTGTAAGAAATTTAGGGAGATCCCCCAAGGATCTGAAGACCGCCCCTTCTCTCCCCGAGCCCGCTACCAATTGGAAGGGATATCCCCACCGGTATGGGATCTCCCGCTCCTTTAACAATAGTAGCAGTGGTCTGAGTGCTCTACGTTGTTGGAGTGTCTTTCTTGAAAGATCCGGCAAAAACTGCAGATTTCTGCCTCGGAATTTAATCGGTCCCTTGTTTCTTATCTGACGTAGGATCTCTTCCTTTTCTTTGAAAAAGTGTACCCTACAGACTACGTCCCTGGGTCTCTCCGGGTCTGCTGGCCTGGGGCCCAAGGCCCTATGGATTCTATCTATCTCTATTGGATCATTCGGGGATCTTTCCAGGAGGTCTCCAAAGCACTTGATGGCCCAGGCCTCTAGATGTGAAGTGCGGCATTTCTTATTTCGGTTCATATATACAGACCAAAATTGTACATTCAAATCCATAGAAGTGTAAAAAAAACGACACTACGGCTGTTTCATGCGTATTCACTGCATTTACACCAGAAGACAGTGTGAAGAAGAGGTGACATCAGCTGGGCCTTCAGATGCACCAATTACACACAGACCAAAATAGCATCCGCCCGTGTGAATGAGCCCCAAAGCTGGGATCTCGCTACGTGGAGTTTGTGGGGTATGAAATGTAAGGAAAAAAAGACCTGAAAACCCAGATGTAAAGCATGTGTTTGTATAAGATACATGTGTTGTACAAGTTAGAGCAGTGATAACGATCATTATTGCTTATATATAGGAACAATGCGCTGTGTGCGGCCAACCTACTTAAAGTCCTTGGATCATCAGTTACATTCCTATATATTTTTTTTTTCATTATTATAAAGGAGCAGTTTGGGCCCTGTCATTTAGTTCTTGTAAGACCAGACTTAACAGTTATCCTCTGCAGTGCAGTGAAGTGGGCGGAGCCTGAAGTGGGTGCGGCTTCCAGAGGAAAAGTGGCAGTTGGTCAGTCAGCCGCCATCTTGAAGCCAGATGAGAACTGTTGGTGCTGCTGACAAGAAGTTAACCCAACTGGATTGGACTTCGCCAGGAACAGCTGGAGAAGCCAGAAGAGGAGAAATGGTGACAGTGGCAGATGAAGAAGAAAGAAGAGGCGAGGAACAGACATGAAGAATTGGATTACTACCTGATAGGACCAGTGATCTGCAGCTGTCAGCAGGGAAGCCAGCGCCAGCCGCAGCGTCAGCCTCAAGGAGCACCAGCGAGCGGGTCGCCTGGAGTCGTAAGCAACCAAGTCACACAAAGATTAGCAGCCATTTAATTGACAGTTTAATGGTGTGGATTTTAATGAATTGTCGCAGATTTTTTGCGTGACAAGATTTAGTTTTTATTGCTACCATTTTGGGGTACATGCGGCTTTTTAGATCACATGCAAGATAAATACGGTGTTTAAATTATTGTATAATTTGGGATTTGATGATACAAAATGTGGATTTTTTTTTTTACACTATTCTTGTCTTTTTTTATCCCTGTAGAGGACTTGAACCACAGCAGCTATGATCGGTATGATAAGGCATTGCAGGATATCTGTACTGCAATGCCTTATCACTTGCAATAGCAATCATAAGCAACGGCAAGCTGGAACACCAGCATCTAGCATCTTGTTGCCATAGCAACCCATCAGCCCTCTGCGATTACATTTTTTATTGATTTTATTAATCTTTATTTATTGATATTGTTGTATTCTTTGAATTGATGCATGTAGGGGTTTATATAATTATGTCTTCATGTCATACATTTCAATCATTTCCGATTATTTCTATGGGGAACTTCCGACAACACTTATAGCCATCATTATCATTATTGTAATATATATAATAGGGACAATAAACCTAGTTTTTATATCATTATTTACCATTTTAATTTTTACCGAATCTTGATTTATTTATAGATGATGCAATTGATTGCTGCATAATCAAAAACACATTTAAAATGTTGACACCATCGTTATGATATTTTGCGATTTATGTATAACCAACTGCACTTGTGGATGTTGAGCGCTATGGCATTGGCATGATCACGTTGATTGACGCCCTTGTGTACCTATGGCTACACACAAGCGCAGTGACGTGGGCACGCTCGAGCGTCATCACGCCCCCAGCATGGTGAAGCGGGTGCGTCCTTACGTCATGATGCCAACGTCTAGCTCCGATTGACGCTGACCACGTTTCCAATTCGGTCCAGCATAGCGACATTGGTACGTGGATATGACGTAACGCCCACATCCAGCCTCGCTTTGACGCCAATCGTGTCATTAACTCCATCCAATATGGCGGCCCCCCTACACCGGGTTTTCTTTGTGGAATGTAAGTGTTAATTTGTAGTTGTATATAAATGATTGAATTTATGTTATAAACTATGCTTGATAAAGGCTCCAAGAGCCGAAACACGTTGCATACTTCAATAAAGAAGCTTATACGATACTCAAAAGAAGAACTCTATGATCCAGCCCTGGAAGCGCTGGGTATTTTTTCTCTATTTATCTTTGTCACTTATCATTGGACCCCCTGTTTATTGGGGAATCCAAGTACCCGAAGCAGCTCCCTTGATTTGAAAGAGTGGGAAAAGAGGATCATGGAGGAGTACTGATTTGCCACTACAAACCTGCTGGGACATGGAGGTACTAGTGGGGTACCCCCTTTGGGACCCTACTAAGTACCGGGTAAGTCCCACTATTTATCTATTTCTTGCTTTCTATGCTTTTAATTCACTTTGATACTGGGTGGAGCGCTAATTTGACCCCCTTTGTTTGATCCGTGATTACATCGCCAGGGTCAGATGACGTCACCGAGGGTGTGCCCTCCTTCTGTAAACCCTTTACATGTCGCAATCTACATAGATAGCTGTATGTAGGGGGTTAAAAGCGGAGATCAATGTTCATTGGGTTCAGGTTTTCTACCGGGAGGCTGGCTATGGCTAACAGCTGGATCAGGCTGCAAGATTGCACAGGCTCGCTTCTGATAATGCACCAGCAGTGTAATGCAACTTTACACCCTGGTGCGTGAAATACTATGCTGCCATAACGGAAACTTACGTCGTACAGCGTTAACAGGTTAAAATCTGATAGAAGAACCGCATTAGAACACTAACCCAAATGAGTTGGAGAAGCATGCCTTTACCTCACTATCTAGACAGGATGGTATACTGGATATTGTCTGGTGACGGTGAAGGACTGGGAGGAGATATATATATATGCGTATACTATGAATATCGGGAAGCATAAGGATTTGCAAGGAAACAGAAGAGGCATTGTCAATACCCTAACAACTGTTCATTTGTTAAAAATAATTAATTACTATTAGAGATAAGCGAGCACCAAAATGCTCGGGTGCTCGTTACTCGGGACAAACTTTGCGCGATGCTCGAGGGTTCGTTTCGAATAACGAACCCCATTGAAGTCAATGGGCGACCCGAGCATTTTTGTATATCGCCGATGCTCGCTAAGGTTTTCATTTGTGAAAATCTGGGCAATTCAAGAAAGTGATGGGAGCGACACAGAAACAGATAGGGCAGGTGAGGGGCTACATGTTGGGCTGCATCTCAAGTTCCCAGGTCCCACTATTAAGCCACAATAGCGGCAAGAGTGCCCCCACCCTCCCAACAACTTTTACTTCTGAAAAGCCCTCATTAGCAATGCATACCTTAGCTAAGCACCACACTACCTCCAACAAAGCACAATCACTACCTGCATGACACTCCGCTGCCACTTCTCCTGGGTTACATGCTGCCCAACCCCCCCCCCCCCCCCCCCCCCGCACGACGCAGTGTCCACAGCGCAGACCAAAGTGTCCCTGCGCAGCCTTCAGCTGCCCTCATGCCACACCACCCTCATGTCTATTTATAAGTGCGTCTGCCATGAGGAGGAACCGCAGGCACACACTGCAGAGGTTTGGCACGGCTAGGCAGCGACCCTCTTTAAAAGGGGTGGGGTGATAGCCCACAATGCTGTACAGAAGCAATGAGAAATCCAATCCTGTGCCACCTCCATCTGGAGCTGCACATGTGGGCATAGCAATGGGGAACCTATGTGCCACACACTATTCATTCTGTCAAGGTGTCTGCATGCCCCAGTCAGACCGCGGTTTTTTATAAATAGTCACAGGCAGGTACAACTCCGCAATGGGATATCCGTGTGCACCCACAGCATGGGTGGCTCCCTGGAACCCACAGGCTGTACATAAATGTATCCCATTGCAGTGCCCTGGACAGCAGAGCTAACGTCAGATTAAATGCAGGTGGGCTTCGGCCCACACTGCATGCCCCAACCTGACCGGGCTTTTTAATTCATAGACACAGGCAGGTACAACTCCCTATTGTGAAGTCCCTGTGGACCGACAGCATGGGTGGCTCCCTGGAACCCACCGGCGGTACATAAATATATCCCATTGCATTGCCCATCACAGCTGAGGTAATGTCGTGCTTAATGCAGGTGGGCTTCGGCCCACACTGCATGCCCCAGTCAGACTGGGGTTCTTTAGAAGTGGACAGATGTAGTTACAACTCCGTGTGGACCCACAGCATGGTTGGGTGCCAGGAAGCCACCGGCGGTACATAAATATATCCCATTGCATTGCCCATCACAGCTGAGGTAACGTCAGCTGTAATGCAGGTGGGCAAAAAATTAATTGGATTACACTGTAGGCGAGGGCCCCAAAAAATTGGTGTACCAACAGTACTAATGTACCTCAGAAAAATTGCCCATGCCCAACCAAGAGGGCACGTGAAACCCATTAATCGCTTTGGTTAATGTGGCTTAATTGGTAACTAGGCCTGGCGGCAGCCCAGTTTAAGTGAAAATTGGTTCACGTGGAAGTTTCAACGCTTTAATGAGCATTGAAGCGTATAAAAATTGTTTAGAAAAATTATATGACTGAGCCTTGTGGCCCTAAGAAAAATTGCCCGTTCGGCGTGATTACGTGAGGTTTCAGGAGGAGGAGCAGGAGGAGGAGGATGAATATTATACACAGATTGATGAAGCTAAAAGGTCCCTGTTTTTGATGGTGATAGAGAACGATGCTTCCATCCGCGGGTGCAGCCTACGTATTGCTTAGGTATCGCTGATGTCCGCTGGTGGAGAAGAGAAGTCTGGGGAAATCCAGGCTTTGTTCATCTTGATGAGTGTAAGCCTGTCGGCACTGTCGGTTGACAGGTGGGTACACTTATCCGTGATGATTCCCCCAGCCACACTAAACACACTCTCTGACAAGACGCTAGCCGCAGGACAAGCAAGCACCTCCAGGGCATACAGCGCGAGTTCAGGCCACGTGTCCAGCTTCGACACCCAGTAGTTGTAGGGGGCAGAGGCGTAACCGAGGACGGTCGTGCGATCGGCTACGTACTCCATCACCATCCTTTTACAGTGCTCCCGCCAACTCAGCCTTGACTGGGGACCGGTGACACAGTCTTGCTGGGGAGCCATAAAGCTGTCAAAGGCCTTAGAGAGTGTTCCCCTGCCTGTGCTGTACATGCTGCCTGATCTCCGCGCCTCCCCTGCTACCTGGCCCTCGGAACAGCGCCTTCTGCCACTAGCGCTGTCGGATGGGAATTTTACCATCAGCTTGTCCGCCAGGGTCCTGTGGTATAGCATCACTCTCGAACCCCTTTCCTCTTCGGATATGAGAGTGGAAAGGTTCTCCTTATACCGTGGGTCGAGCAGTGTGTACACCCAGTAATCCGTAGTGGCCAGAATGCGTGTAACGCGAGGGTCACGAGAAAGGCATCCTAACATGAAGTCAGCCATGTGTGCCAGAGTACCTGTACGCAACACATGGCTGTCCTCACTAGGAAGATCACTTTCAGGATCCTCCTCCTCCTCAGGCCATACACGCTGAAAGGATGACAGGCAAGCAGCATGTGTACCTTCAGCAGTGGGCCAAGCTGTCTCTTCCCCCTCCTTCTCATGCTCCTCCCCCTCCTCCTCAACGCGCTGAGATATAGACATGAGGGTGCTCTGACTATCCAGCGACATACTGTCTTCCCCCGCCTCTGTTTCCGAGTGCAAAGCGTCTGCCTTTATGCTTTGCAGGGAACTTCTCAAGAGGCATAGCAGAGGAATGGTGACGCTAATGATTGCAGCATCCCCGCTCAGCATCTGGGTAGACTCCTCAAAGTTTCCAAGGACCTGGCAGATGGCTGCCAACCAAGCCCACTCTTCTGTAAATAATTGAGGAGGCTGACTCCCACTACGCCGCCCATGTTGGAGTTGGTATTCCACAATAGCTCTACGCTGCTCATAGAGCCTGGCCAACATGTGGAGCGTAGAGTTCCACTGTGTGGGCACGTCGCACAGCAATCGGTGCACTGGCAGTTGACACCGATGTTGCAGGGTCCGCAGGGTGGCAGCGTCCGTGTGGGACTTGCGGAAATGTGCGCAGAGCCGGCGCTCCTTTCCGAGCAGGTATGACAAGTGTGGGTAGCTTTTCAGAAAGCGCTGAACCACCAAATTAAAGACATGGGCCAGGCATGGCACGTGCGTGAGGCTGCCGAGCTGCAGAGCCGCCACCAGGTTACGGCCGTTGTCACACACGACCATGCCCGGTTGGAGGCTCAGCGGCGCAAGCCAGCGGTCGGTCTGCTCTGTCAGACCCTGCAGCAGTTCGTGGGCCGTCTGCCTCTTCTCTCCTAAGCTGAGTAGTTTCAGCACGGCCTGCTGACGCTTGCCCACCGCTGTACTGCCATGCCGCGCGGCACTGATTGCTGGCGACGTGCTGCTGCTGACACATCTTGATTGCGAGATAGAGGTTGTGTAGGAGGAGGAGGAGGAGGAGGGTGGTTTAGTAAAGGAAGCATACACCGCCGCAGATACCACCACCGAGCTGGGGCTCACAATTCGGGGGGTGGGTAGGACGTGAGCGGTCCCAGGCTCTGACTCGGTCCTAGCCTCCACTAAATTCACCCAATGTGCCGTCAGGGAGATATAGTGGCCCTGCCCGCCTGTGCTTGTCCACGTGTCTGTTGTTAAGTGGACCTTGGCAGTAACCGCGTTGGTGAGGGCGCGTACAATGTTGCGGGAGACGTGGTCGTGCAGGGCTGGGACGGCACATCGGGAAAAGTAGTGGCAACTGGGAACCGAGTAGCGCGGGGCCGCCGCCGCCATCATGCTTTTGAAAGCTTCCGTTTCCACAAGCCTATACAGCAGCATCTCCAGGCTGATCAATTTAGCAATGTGCACGTTTAACACTTGAGCGTGCGGGTGCGTGGCGGCGTACTTGCGCTCAAACAGTGGCGCTAGCGACGTCTGGACGCTGCGCTAAGAGACATTGCTGGATGGGGCCGAGGACAGCGGAGGTGAGGGTGTGGGTGCAGGCCAGGAGACGGTAGTGCCTGTGTCGTGAGAGGTGGGTTGGATCTCAGTGGCAGGTTGGGCACAGGGGGAGAGGCAGTGATGCAAACCGGAGGCGGTGAATGGCCTTCGTCCCACCTTGTGGGGTGCTTGACCATCATATGCCTGCGCATGCTGGTGGTGGTGGCTCCCCAGCTGATCTTGGCACGACAAAGGTTGCACACCACTGTTCGTCGGTCGTCAGGCGTCTCTGTGAAAAACTGCCACACCGTTGAGCACCTTGACCTCTGCAGGGTGGCATGGCGCGAGGGGGCGTTTTGGGAAACATTTGGTGGATTATTCGGTCTGGCCATGCCTCTACCCCTGGCCACCGCACTGCCTCGGCCTGTGCCCACACCCTGACCTGGGCCTCCGCGTCCTCGGCCGCGTCCACGTCCTCTAGGCCTACCCCTACCCCTCAGCATGCTGTATTACCAGTAATGCAGAAACAGAACGCTGTAATTAAATGTGCCGCGTATTGGCCTGTGGTTGCAGGCTGACTTCGCTTACGGAACACCAGGAAATAATTTTGCGCAAGCCTGCTGTAACACTTAGCTGGCTGCGTATGAATTTGGAGAACTACTACACCCAGCAGAGACCCAGAACACTGAGGACAGTCACAGGCAGCCCAAATAGATTTTTTTCCCCAAATTTTTTTGCAAAGGCCCACTGCCTATATTCAATCAATATGTCTTCTGTCCCTGCCTAAGCGCTTCTGGCCCTGGAGTATGTCAAAGAACTGCAGAGTGTTGCACTGTAAACTGCAATACAGCGGTGATTTCACAGCCCAGACAGAGCCAGGAAATAATTTTGCGCAAGCCTGCTGTAACACTTAGCTGGCTGCGTATGAATTTGGAGAACTACTACACCCAGCAGAGACCCAGAACACTGAGGACAGTCACAGGTAGCCCAAATAGATTTTTTTCCCCAAATTTTTTTGCAAAGGCCCACTGCCTATATTCAATCAATATGTCTTCTGTCCCTGCCTAAGCGCTTCTGGCCCTGGAGTATGTCAAAGAACTGCAGAGTGTTGCACTGTGAACTGCAATACAGCGGTGATTTCACAGCCCAGACAGAGCCAGGAAATAATTTTGCGCAAGCCTGCTGTAACACTTAGCTGGCTGCGTATGAATTTGGAGAACTACTACACTCAGCAGAGACCCAGAACACTGAGGACAGTCACAGGCAGCCCAAATAGATTTTTTTCCCCAAATTTTTTTGCAAAGGCCCACTGCCTATATTCAATCAATATGTCTTCTGTCCCTGCCTCACAATATATGTCTTCTGTCCCTGCCTAACCACCACTTCTGGCCCTGGAGTATTACTGCAGGGCGCAATGCTCTGCACAGCCGATATACCAAAAAAAAAAAAGTGCAACACTGCAAAAAGCAGCCTCCACACTACTGCACACGGTTAGATGTGGCCCTAAGAAGGACCGTTGGGGTTCTTGAAGCCTAAAATACTCCTAACACTCTCCGTATAGCAGCTCCACCAAGATAGCACTTTCCCTCCTCTATGTCAGAACGCATCTGTGGTGAGCCGCGGGAGGGGCCAATTTTTATACTCGGGTAACACCTGATCTCGCCAGCCACTCACAGCAGGGGGGTGGTATAGGGCTTGAACGTCGCAGGGGGAAGTTGTAATGCCTTCCCTGTCTTTCAATTGGCCAGAAAAGCGCGCTAACGTCTCAGAGATGAAAGTGAAAGTAACCCGAACATCGCATCGCGAACACGCTAATATTCGATCGAGCATCAAGCTCGGACGAGTACGTTCGCTCATCTCTAATTACTATACAGTGGTGCCTTGGGTTAGCAGTTTAATGCGTTCCGCAACAAAGCTTTTAACCCAAAACACTCAGAAGTCAAATCTTTTTACTCCACTGAAATGAAATGACACGCCCTTTATGCATTCCAGTTGATTTCAATAGGAAAAATTTTACACTACTCATAAAGCAAGGTACATTTGTCCTCACTTTCCATCCATTTTACCAGAGAGGCCCGACGCGGGACAGACCGGCCGAGAGGCCCGACGCGGGACAGACCGGCCGAGAGGCCCGACGCGGGACAGACCGGCCGAGAGGCCCGACGGGGGACAGACCGGCCGAGAGGCCCGACGGGGGACAGACCGGCCGAGAGGCCCGACGCGGGACAGACCGGCCGAGAGGCCCGACGCGGGACAGACCGGCCGAGAGGCCCGACGCGGGACAGACCGGCTGAGAGGCCCGACGCGGGACAGACCGGCCGAGAGGCCCGACGCGGGACAGACCGGCCGAGAGGCCCGATGCGGGACAGACCGGCCGAGAGGCCCGACGTGGGACAGACCCTAATAGTAATTTACTATACTCACTTATCTTTCTTTTTTCCCAGATGCGGGACAGATTAGCTCCACCCAAGCCAGAAGCCACCCTGCTCCACCCAAGACAGAGGCTCCACCCAAGACAGAGGCTCCACCCTAAACAGAAGCCACCCTGCTTCACCTAAGCCAGAGGCTCCTACCAAAACAGAAGCCACCCTGCTCCAACCAAGCCAGAGGTTTCACCCAAGACTGAAGCCGCATTGCTCCATCCAGGAGAGACTTCGCCCGGCTCCACCCAACACAGATGCCACCCCATAGTTTAAGAGACTATTTGTACCTGTAATGGCTGGCAGGCAGAATTTTTACGAATTGTGAAGTCAGCATTGCCAAAGTATTTGAAACTTTGCCAAGTTTGTAGCTAACACCAATTTAGCTGACAATTAAAGTCCTATTGTTTACTGCAATGTGTGCGGTTTTTTAATCCACCTGTACATGGGGTACACATACTTTCAGTAGTAGCCTGTGACTTGGCTCTTACCTACGGGCCCTCTAGGCTGGGGATACATACTCTGGCAGGCTCAAGAGCAAGATGAATGTTGATGAGAAGGCATATTGGCATTCATTGCTAGGCAAGTACTTAAAGGTGGAAACCACTGGCATTGCTACCAGCCACCCTTCCAGAGCTTGCAGATAGTTTAGCGCAGCACTGCTTCTGTAGGTCTCATTGAAATGAATGAAAGTGACAAGAACTGCATAGCACAGTACACCATGCAGATCCCGTAACGCACAGAATTTTGATAACAGTGTAGTGCGCTGGGCTACACAGTTTCCATAGCCCCCATTCATTTCAATGAGATCTACAAAAACAAAAAGCGCTCAGTTCTGTTTTTCTTTTGTTACTTATACTCCAAGAATTGCCGTGTTTTTGCATGTTAGCCATGAGAAGCAGAGAGGGGAATATCACTTTTTGGAAGCAGTCTGGAATTTTTACGATTTACGGTCTCTTCCTTAGGATAGTTCATAAATACTTGATTGGGTGGAATCTGCTACTTGGGATCCCTGCTGACCAGCTAAGGCTGTATTAACACGAACGTATATCGGCTCGGTTTTCACGCCGAGCCGATATACGTTGTCCTCATCTGCAGGGGGGAGGAATGGAAGAGCCAGGAGCAGGAACTGAGCTCCCACCCCCTCTCTGCCTCCTCTAAACCCCTCTGCACTATTTGCAATGGAAGGAGGCGGGATGGGGGCGGGGCTAAGTTCCGAGAATTAGCCCTGCCCCCGTCCCGCCTCTCCCCATTACAAATAGTGCAGAGGGGCGGAGAGGAGGCAGAGAGGGGGCGGGAGCTCAGTTCCTGCTCCTGGCTCTACCATCCTCCCCCCCCACCCCACCCCGCAGATGAGGACGACGTATATCGGCTCGACGTGAAAACCAAGCCGATATACGTTCGTGGGAATGCAGCCCACGGTTGGGACATCGAAAACCGATATATCGAAATATCGATATGTTGCTAATGCTTTAGCGATACTTTTCATGGATATTGTTATGTCCGATATATCGATAACATCGATAGTTCAAGGCGATATATCGATTTTTGTAAAAAAGAAACGTGTCTCGTGGTCTGGTGACCAGATCTTCTTACTTTACATTCTGCCCTTCCCTTTGTGTTGGTACAGGATGTAGTTTTCCTCAAGGCACTAATGAACTTATAAACAAGTTCTAGAAACTTTTAGAAAGTGTGAGGCGACACTTTGTCACCAATAAGGTTTGCTTCAGGCAAAACGACTCTCAGAATAGTGGGGTCTTCGGCCAGAATGTTAAGGCTAGGTTCACACAGGGCTGATTTGCCGCGGTTTTGCCGCGGTTTTGCCGCAGATTGTCGTGGCATATCCGCACTGCGGCAAAACCGCTGCTTTTGCAGTGCAATGCAGCACAAATGAGATTTGCCAAAAAGCTGTTCTCACAGGACGGATTTTTTCTGCACAGCCGCAGTGCGGAAATGCAACTGCGGCGCGGATTTAAAAGATGCAGCATGTTCATTCTACGGTCTTTTCTGCAGCGCTTTTTTGTCCATAGACCTCTATGGACACAGCGAAAACCGCACCAAATACGCGGCAAAAAGTAAAAAAGTGCTGTGGAAAACGCTTGCGGATTTTTCCGCACGAAAATCCACAGCAAAATCCGCAAGCCCAAATTAACCTAAGCGGTTTTGCCGCAGAACCGTGGCAAATCAGCCCTGTGTGAACCTAGCCCAAAAACATGATGTTAGCTGTGGACCTCAGTGATAAAAAATCTTCGGATTTCTATATGGCTGCCTCAGCTTCCACAGGTAAGTTTATTAATCTTCATGCCTTTATTCATTTTTTTTCTTTAATAAAATTTTTATTTTTTTTATTTTTTTTTAGATGCCGAGTCTTCTTTATGGAGCTCTCATCAGAAGGTTGTAGAGGAGACCTGGAACCTCATAAAAAACAAAATGAAGAACGTTAGATGAAACAACACCAGGACTTTCTTTGTACTTAAAACTGCCACCCCAGGTCGTTTAGGAGACAATCCTTTTAAAATATGTAGGGGAATATGTCAACCCTACTCCAATTTGTACCAGCTTGAATATAGAAAATATCTTTCTGTAGTTGCTACTTCGGTTCATGCAGAAAGAATGTTTTCAAAAGCTGGTGAAATGATGTCTGCCCGAAGGAGCATTTTGAAGGGAGAGCATGCAAGCAAACTAATATTTCTTAGCTCATTAGATAACGATTATTGGGGCCAATGATAAAAAACTTCTTCTCATATACCTAATTTTAATTATATGCTTCATCAGTAATTTTTTTATTTTCATTTG
Source organism: Eleutherodactylus coqui (assembly GCF_035609145.1). Classification (NCBI taxonomy): domain Eukaryota; kingdom Metazoa; phylum Chordata; class Amphibia; order Anura; family Eleutherodactylidae; genus Eleutherodactylus; species Eleutherodactylus coqui. The sequence continues at coordinate 224,332,562 of NC_089837.1, read as the reverse complement.
TAACTTTTAGGCTGGGTTCACACAGGGCGGATTCCCGCCGGAAATCCCACGGTTTGGCCGCAGCAAAAAACGCAAGATTTCCGCCGGGAGAACCGCCGCGGAAAAACCCGCGGCGGCTTTGAAGCGGCCCGGCCGCTCTCTCTTCCACTGTGGTAGGCGCTCCCATAGAGGAGAGCGCGGCCGCAGCGGAAAGGAAAAATAAATAGACATGCTGCATATTGTAAAGCCTGCCTGACTTACTGCAGCGGATTGGGCGTCCCGTGTGGACGAGATTTCTGAGAAATCTCGTCCACATGGCTGGCTAATGCCGAGATTAGCGGCCGCAGGCGGATTTGCCGCGGCGGAATTTCCGACGCAAATCCGCCCTGTGTGAACCCAGCCTTAATAGTTAGACGTTAATAATAATAAACCGTTTAAAGTTTTAAAAGAAAACTATAATTTTTTCTGTTGATTGTGTTGCTTTATTTTTATATAGCATCTAAAAAAGTCGATATATCGAAATATCGATAGTTTTCCACTGATATTATTCAATAATCGATAGTATCGACTATCGCTGAAAAAACTATGTCCCAACCTTACATGGAGCTGATTTCTGCACAAAGCAGACAGCACCATTCCTAATTCAATGTCAGGCTTGGTACTGCAGGCCAATTTCCCATTGAAATGAATGGCCTGTGATACCAAGCCTGGCCACTGAAGTGAGAACGGAGCTGCCTGCTTTTTGCAGAAATCAACTCAATGCCTGAGTGTGCCATCCTTGCAAACAGCTTATCCATTGGGGGCGAGAACAGCAGACAGCCTCTGATTATAAGTATTGATGGATTATCCTAAGGATAGAACATCAGTAGCTTATAATTGTACAATCCCTTTAATAGGATTGCTCTAAATATATTATATAAGCTGGACATAATATTTAGATCACATCACATTCAATAAAACCTAATAGCTGCATTATTCTGCCGTGGATTTATGTTACGGGAGCCACGGTGCAAATCTGTCCCTGGGCATTAGCCCTTAGGGCTTATTTACACGAGCATGTATCGGCTGGCGTTTTCACAGCTGGCCGATATACACTTCTATCTGAGCAGTCCCCCCTTTCCCTCCCCCTCACTGGCTCTCTGCCTCTCTCTTCCACTTCGGCGTTTGCACTGTGAGGGGGTGTCCTATCAACTTCCATTGTTGGCTGCGGAGAAGGGGCGGGAGCTTAGCTTCGCCCCCCTCCCGCCCACTTCCATTGCAAACTGCATGGAGGGGAGGAGAGAGAGAGACAGAGAGCCGGTGAGGGGGAGGACTGCTCAGATGGAAGCGTATATTGGCCGGCTGTGAATACGTCGGCCGATATGCGCTCGCGTAAATAAGCCCTTAAGGGTGCGTTCACACGGGCGTGTTTTTGTGCCTACTTAGGTGCGTACACACATCCGCACCTAGGTACGAGCAAAAACAAGCGTGAACACAGCTGCGTGCTTGTTGTCAATGGAGCCGCGGCTGCTGCCGGCGGCTCCATTGAAAACAATGTTCTGCATTCTTTTTCAGGGAAGGGTTTTACATATAAGCCCTTCCCTGAAAAAGAAACCTTTTAGTGCAAAACCAAAAAAAATTTTTAAAAACTCTCTGCCGCTGCCGTGACCCCCGCGGGCATGAAGAACACATCTGCCGCATGCGGCAGATGTTCCCTTCACCCCTGCTAGTTAAAAGAATTCCCTGCTGCTACATCTGCCACATCTGTGGCAGATGCAGCAAAGGGAATTCTTCAATTCTCAACCGCAGCTGTCACACATGACAGCTGCGGTAGAGAATCCTGCTGCTGGCACTTCCCTTCAGCTGCCGGGGCTCAACCGCGACTTCTGCCGCTGTCCCCGGCTCTGTAGCTCTCAGCTATCAGCAGCCAGGGATTTAAAATCCCCACCTGCAGGTAGCTCTATTGTGATTAGACATGTGTGACAGCTGCGGTAAGAATTGAAGAATTCCTCTGCTGCATCCGCCTCAGGGAATTCTTTTAACTAGTGGGGATGAAGGAAACATCTGCTGCATGCAGCAAATGTGTTTTTCATTCCCCCGGCAGTGGTGGACAGGTAAGTTAAATTTTTTTTTTTTTTTACATTAAAATTTTTCTTTTTCAGGGAAGAGCTTATATGTAAAATGTCTTCCCTGAAAAACAATTCAGGTGTGCCAGCAGACCATTGTCTTCAATGAAGCCGCCGGCAGCAGCAGCGGCTCCATTGAAAAGAATGCCTGCATTTTTTTTTTTTAACACTAAAATTTTTCTTTTTCAGGGAAGAGCTTATATGTAAAGCTCTTCCCTGAAAAAGAATGCAGGGGTGCAGGCAGACCATTGTCTTCAATGGAGCCGCCGGCAGCAGCCGTGGCTGCATTGAGAACAGTGCGTGCATTCCCTATGGTGCACGCATGTCCTATCTTTGCAGGCACGCACCTGCAAAGTACAGACATGTGCACACACCATAGGGCCGTGATGGCGAATCTATAACACGCGTGTCAGTGCTGACACGCGTGGCCATGTTCGTTGACACGCGGCCAGCTTGCGGCCGCATACAGAAATTATGCGGCCGCACACGGAGAACCGGGATGTTTCATCCTTGGCTCCTGCACGGCCAGGTGCAGTAGCCGAGGATAAAATATTGCGAAGGGACGGCTAGACGCTGTGCGCCAGGGGTCTGTAGGCCAAAACCACAGACCTCCGGCACAGTGCGTCTAGTAGTGCTGGGACTTCCGGTTAGGCCGCCGACCTCACTTCCGTTCGGCGGCATTTTTAGCCACGGAGTGTGCAGGGGAAGGGATCTGGAGGCCATCTTAGCAGCCACCACCACCACCAGCCATTACTGAGATAATTGAGGGGAGGGCCTGTGCAGCAGCCATTTAAAAAAGCCCATTAGCGCCATTTCTGAGAAGTGAGGGGAGCGCCTGTGCGGCAACCATTTAAAAAAGCCCATTACCAGCGCCATTACTGAGATGTGAGGGGAGCACCTGTGCGGCAGCCATTTAAAAAAGCCCATTACCAGTGCCATTACTGAGAAGTGAGGGGAGCGCCTTTGCAGCACCAGCACCATTACTGAGATAAGTGAGGGGAGGGCTTATGCAGCAGCCATTTAAAAAAGCACCATTACCAGCGCCATTACTGAGAAGTGAGGGGAGCGCCTGTGCGCAGCCATTTTAAAAAGCCCATTACCAGCGCCATTACTGAGAAACGAGGGGAGCGCCTGTGCGGCAGCCATTTAAAAAAGCACCATTACCAGCATGATTACTGAAAAGTGAGGGGGGCGCCTGTGCAGCAGCCATTTAAAATAGCCCATTACCAGCGCCATTACTGAGAAGTGAGGGGAGCGCCTGTGCGGCAGCCATTTAAGTTCAGCAGCCACTGAGTTCAGGTGGGTGCAGGGAGGGACCTGCTTACCTGTCCGGCGTCTTCCGCATTCTCCTTCTGCTTCCCGGCTTGGCGATCAGGTGACCGCTGGGGTCAGGTGGCACCTGGCTGTCAGATGATCGCCGGGTCGGGAGGCAGAAGGAGAATGCGCAAGACACCGGTCAGGTAAGCAGGTCCTCCCATGGTGCAGGCTCCCAGCTCGGCACTCATGTGACCGCTGGGGGTCAGGTAACACTGATGGTCACATGATCGCCGGCCGGAATCTCTGTGCATTACATAGCACTAATTGAGCGCTATGTCATGTGTAAAGGAGAAGGCAGAAAGGGTTAAAAACCCTTTCTGCCTTCTCCTCGGGGGTCCTCGATGAGGACCAGTGCAGGAGTGCATCTGCACCTGATGTGTCTGACGATCCGGTGCAGATGCACTCCTGCACTGCAGTGTCGGGCCTGCCCCGACATCGGAGCTGTGGAGGGAAATTATGATGTCGGGGCAGGCCCGACATTGGATTGGAAAGGGTTAATGAACTGAACTTAAAGGGGTTGTCCCGCGCCGAAACGGATTTTTTTTTTTCAACCCCCCCCCGTTCGGCGCGAGACAACCCCGATGCAGGGGTTAAAAAAGAACACCGGACAGCGTTTACCTTAATCCCCGCGCTCCGGTGACTTCTTACTTACCCGGTGAAGATGGCCGCCGGGATCTTCTACCTCCGTGGACCGCAGCTCTTCTGTGCGGTCCATTGCCGATTCCAGCCTCCTGATTGGCTGGAATCGGCACGTGACGGGGCGGAGCTACACCGAGCCCCATTGAGAAGTGAAGAAGACCCGGACTGCGCAAGCGCGGCTAATTTGGCCATTAGACGGCGAAAATTAGTCGGCTCCATGGGAACGAGGACGCTAGCAACGGAGCAGGTAAGTGAAAAACTTCTTATAACTTCTGTATGGCTCATAATTAATGCACAATGTACATTACAAAGTGCATTAATATGGCCATACAGAAGTGTATAGACCCACTTGCTGCCGCGGGACAACCCCTTTAAAGTTACAAGGTTTTGGTAAAAGTATTGACGTAATGTTTGGATACATAAAAGCTTTTGAAAGTAAACTTAAAATTTTCAAGCGAGATGTAGAAACTAAAACTTACAAGTATTTTCCTCGAGTAACCAAATATTTTGAGAAGGCCAGTGCAGCTGTACCCAATGAAATGGATTCCTTGCATATAAAGTACCACCATGTTTTAGGTTCGTTACTTGACCAATTCAGTGATAGATTTAACCAATTTAGAAGCCTAGAACAGACCATTAAAATAATTAAGTATCTTGATGTAGTCGTCTACAGTAGTTTGGAATTAAATGGTTTCCACTGGATGCAAATTGATGATTTGGATAATTTCAAGACAGCATCTGGGCTCAGGTGTTTGTCGACTTGAGGTCAAAGCTTGAGTATCTGGAAAGGTGCCGCTTGGAGGATCAAGAGGAGTGCCACTACGAACAGGAGATTTGGAGTGCCTGGAACTGATTACCAGACACTTGCACCCTGAAAAATATGGCAATGGCTTTACTCACAATTTTTCCCTCTGCATACTTTTGTGAGACCTTATTCTCAGTGTTAAATAATATCAAAACCAACAAAAGAAACAGACTGACAGATGGCGTTAGTAGTGCTTGCTTGGGCTTGAAGTGTACAAAATACCAACCTTCAATTGATGATTTAGCCGCTGAAATTCAGCAACAGAAAAGTCACTAATAGGCAGGTTAGTTAAAGAATTCCCCCTCCCCTCACTTATCTCAGTTCATGGCACCCCACACAAGTTAAAGTTTAATATTGGACTGTTAAATATTATCAAGACCAACAAAAGAAACAGACCGACAGATGACGTTAGTAGTGCTAGCTTGGGCTTGAAGTGTGCAAAATACCAACCTTCAATTGAAGATTTAATTTTAGCCACTGAAATTCAGCAACAAAAAAAGTCACTAATAGGCAGGTTAGTTAAAGAATTCCCCCTCCCCTCACTTATCTCAGTTCACCGCACCCCACACCAGTTAAAGTTTCATATTGGACCGTTAATTAATTTCAAGACCAACAGAAGAAACCGACTTACAGATGAACAAAGAAGCCACTAAGCAGGTACGTTAAAATAATTAGTTTTTGGTTTATTCAATACAGTTATATGGTACAAGTATACATTTTTCTTATTTAAACTATTAATATCACAAAATTGTTTTGGGGAAGGGGGTTTCGAAGTGACACACCACCCGAGTTATGCTTGGTTTTTCGGCAAATTTTGACACACTAAGCCAAAAAGGTTGCCCATCACTGCCTTAGGAAATGCATTGTTGCAAATAGAAGCGTGTTTTTGTGTGTGCGTATGTACGCACAAAAACACGCCTGTGTGTACGCACCCTAAGGTTGTTTTATACAGGACGACTATCAAACACTGAAGCACACGACAGACCTCTCAATGATTACTAAATGTAGGTGGTGTGCACTGGAGATCTCTTCTGAAAGCTCACATTCATTCAAAGTAAACAGGTAGTCGTGCATAGATGGAAGACTGCCTGTTTAAACACACACACATACATATTATATATATCTTTCATTTAAAGTGTGCCATTAACATATTGTGCTACTGCTATATGTACAGCATGTAGGCCACTCATTTTGCATTTAGACAGCAAATAAATGACACAATACATTTTTTTCTACAGGTCGGTACGATTACAAAGATATTAAAATTCTTATTCTTTTTTAGTTTTTTTCACAATAAAAACCCTTTTTGAATTTTTTTTTTAATCGCTGCATTCAAAGCCCTATAACTTTATTATTTTTCCATGGATGGAGCTCTGTAAAGGCTTATTTTTTGCATGACAAGCTGTAGTTTTTATGGATATATACTGCTTTTTTGATCACTTTTATTGCATTTTTTGGGTGGCAAAATGAAAAAAAATAGGCATTTTCCCTCAGTTTTTTTAGTTTTTTTTAATGCTTTTTGCCATGCAGGATAAAAAGCGTGTTTAATCTGTTGTACGAGCCATTATGGATACGGTGATACTAAATATGTCGAATTTTAAAAAAAAAAAATTTAAACTAAATCGGGGAAAAAGCACAAAAAAGTTTTTTTTTTAGCTTTTTTGTTTTTACATTTTTTTTTATTTTGACACAATTTTTTATTCTTGGCTATCTCTGTCCGCCCTGTTGAAAATTCATATTATATTGTATACTGAATTATGTGTCATTTGTATGTTTATATATTAAAGTATGTATATATTTATCAGTCAGAGTGTATTCTTTTTTTTTTTAAGATCTTACTCTATGTACTATAATCTATTTTGATTGTTGGATCTTATGTATAAATGGATTGTTTATGTCTTAAAGGGTTTGTTACAGGATCACAAGTTATACCCTTCCAGTTATTCGCAGAGACCACCATCAATTCTGAGAACAGAGGTCTTGTTTCCCCTGCCTTCCTCACTGCTTCCTGCACCCATTCAGTGAGGAGGAGACTAAATGGAGCGCTGGTTACACAAGTCTGCTGATGCTCCATTCACACTCAATATTAGAACCCCCCCATGACCCCCTGACATGTTTCCGCAAGAACTGGCATTATCAGGTGTTGGGGTGTATAGCAGCAGTGGGTTTGTATCTAATGAGCCTATGATAGGCTAGTACTGGAATGATGTACCAATTGATTGTGTATTTACTCTGAGCTGGGATAAAGTATAAGTGCTTTTAAAGTCCCCTTTGTATAAAGTATGAATAAAGTTTGGTTAGGTTAGGGAAGCTTATGAAGGGCTTTTTTTTTGCCTATTGGCATTTTTCTGGGGCTTGAGCTGGTTTGCTCATGCTTACGTTGTAATACCTCTATATCAAACTATAACGCCAAACCAGAAGGGCCATAATATTATGCCAGGCAAACTATAACATAATGCCTGGACCAATAATACAAGAACACACATATTGGTAGCAACAATAATGCCAGCCGGCCACATTTTATCAGCCAGGCTGATACTAGCCGGTGCATTCTGTGTGGAGTTGGACAGTCAGACCAGTTTAGGCAGTGTTCACATAGTCCCTACAACTGTCCGTTGTTCTACTCCATTATAGGAGCACGACAAGTAAAATAATGCAGGTGCCAGATGTAGGGTGTGCCGGGTACCAGCACCACCTGACGGATCATATTGCCTACAGTGGCTTCTGTCACGTTTCCATTGTGGAGTCCAGCCACTGGTGTAACTATAGAGGATGCAGGGGATGCGGTTGCACCTGGGCCCAGAAGTCTTAGGGGGCCCATAAGGCCTCTCTTCTCCATATAGGGAACCCAGTACTATGAATAAAGCCTTATAGTTGGGGGCCCTGTTACAGGTTTTGCATTGGGGCCCAGGAGCTTCAAGTTACACCTCTGGGTCCAGCATATTATTAGAATAAATGTTTTCTGGTATGTCGGATGAAATCCAGGACCGACGTAGTTGAACAAGATAGATTAATGACTGCCTGTTTACACTCACTAGTCGCTATGTTTCAGTAAACAAATGTATGCGCAAACAGGCTCGCCTCAGCGCAATGTATTTATGCGGTGTTGTGTATCGGCACATAGTACTGCACGATATTACGCACGCAGGGCCTGTTCATACACCCCCCACCCTGATTTAAAACACTATTTAGCCTAATGAGGTCCATATGTGTTCTTTTCCACATCATTTTGCACAGTGTTCAACGTATCCCCTTGCGTATTGTGTGCACATTTGCACACATCCCATAGACTTCTATTAGGAGCCTTGGTGCACAAATACCCAGGAAAATAGAGCAGGTCTTAACTTTTTGCGCGTGACTGGAATGTGTGCGGAATGTTCCCACTTTTTATTTTTAAAGACTCGCGTGCACTATGCGGAGTCAGAATTGTTCCAAAAAAACTCACCAAAACCCTGGATCATATGCTAATATGCTCTATTAGCTTATGTGTCCATGTGTTTTTGCCCTTACATGCAGATTTGCTGTGTGTGGACCTTACCTAAGGTTGGCTTCACATGGGCAAGAAAATTGCGCATGATTTTTCCATTGTGAGACGAAAAATCTCGCACAAATATAAACCCCATACTTTTGAATGGGTTCATACACATGAGCGATGTTTTCCTGTTTGGCACCGTGATGTGATGCAGGAAACAAATTGCAATGTTCTATCTTGCTGCATGCTCTTGCATCACAGCGCCCATTTGTATTCAATGGGGCGAGCGGCAGCAGCTCCAATAAGAGAAACTCTGCGATCTTCCTGCTGCAAGTTTCCCTGCATCCCTAAAGTGATGCGAGGCTGTTTTGCCATGGAAACGCCTTGCATACCTGGGAATTTCACATGGTGGGGAATGCAATATGGGGGCAGGATTCACAGCTTCTTATGACGCTCGCCCATTTAAAGTTAACCTTAGGGCTCCTTCATACTGGAGAATGCGATTTTGCAGCAAGAAAAATCAAGCCTTTTTTCCTGTTATATTTGAGCATCATTGCTGCTTTTTCTCACAAAAACATCACTGCTAGAGATGAGGGAGCACCAAAATGCTCGGGTGCTCGTTGCTCGAGTTGAGCTTTTTGCAATGCTCGAGAGCTCGAGAGCTCGCTTCGAGTAACGAACCCCATTGAAGTCAATGGGAGAGTCGAGCATTTTTCAAAGTGACTGATGCTCTGCATAGGGGAGGGTGTGTGATTCACCTGAAAACATCAGAAAGTGATGGAAACACCTCAGAAATGGATAGGGAACAGGAAGGGCAGCATGCATGGATGCATCTGAGGGTCCCAGGTCGTACTATTAAGCCACATTATGGGCAAGAGCCTGGTGGTCACCCCCCTAACAATTTAGTTGGGCCAGACCATAATCAGCAAAGCACATCTTAGCTAAGCACCACACTAGGTGCAACGAAGGCCAATCACTGCCTGCGGGTGACACCACTGTCTCTTCTCCTGTGTTACATGCTGGCATTGCTGTGCAATCCCCCCCAGAACCCAGGCACAAGCCTGCGTCCACAGTGTACTGAAATTTTTCCCAGCACAGCGTCCAGCTGTCCCCATCCCAGACGGGGTAAGGCACACCCCTTCGCCTACTCAGTAGTCCACAGCATACTGAAATTTTTCACAGCGCAGCGTCCAGCTGTCCTCATGCCACACAGTCGCTTGATAGCCAAACCACCCTCATGTCTATTTAGAAGTGCGTATTGGATGAGGAGGAACAGGAGACACACACTGCAGAGGGTTGGCAGGGCCTGCCAGCGACCCTCTTGGAAAATTGTGGGCGATAGCCCACAATGCTCATGAGAATTGCTGATAAATTAACGTATGATCATAATTCCAATCCCATGCTACCTCCGTCACAAAATTTCATGAGCCACAAACGTGGGCATAAAGGGGACTCAGGTGCCAGTACTTCTACACATCTACACAATTCAATAACCTATTCTAAAACAAAAGATTTTTTTTACCCAGAGTGCAGGTGAACCCCTGAAAGATTTGGTTGCCAAGAGTATAGGTGAACACCTAAAAGGATTTGTTTATCAAGAGTATAGGTGCACCCTTAAAAGATTTGTTTATTAAGAGTGTAGTTGAACCCCTGAAAGATTTGTTTACCAAAAGCATAGGTGAAACCCTAAATGGATTTGTTTACCAAGAGTATAGGTGCACCCTTGAAAGATTTGTTTACCAAGAGTGCAGGTAAAAACCTGAAAGATTTTTCCAGCGACAGCTCGTACTTGCCTAATGGGATCCAGGTGGCGGTCCACTGACAGGCAAGGTACCGCCTGTCCCAGCCCCTGCCTCTCCCCAAGGGGCTTTTTAACCAGTGCCCCAGGGAAAGACAGCATGTACTATGAAGAAATTAGAGTGGCCAAATCAGACACTGTTTTATCCCACCCAGGACCTCGGCCTCTGCCCACACCCTCATTCAGACGCCCACGTCCACGTCCTCGACCCTTACCCCTAGTGTTTATCATGTTGTATAATGCACTGCGTCAAAATGCTATGCAAATTACGAGGTATTTTGCGTAACCTTTAAGCCAAAAGTACACAGTGTCAAATGTGTACAGTCTTGTTATATGGTGCGGATCGAGAGGACACAGACTAATGGTATTTTGCGTACGCTTTAAGCCAAGAGTAGACAGTGTAAAATGTGTACAGTCTTGTTATATAGTGCGTATCAAGAGGACAGAGGCAAAGGGTATTTTACGTACACTTTAAGCCAAAAATAGACAATGTAAAATTAGTACAGTCTTGTTATATAGTGCGGATGGACATGACACACACTAAGGCCTCATGTCCACTGGGCAAAACGATTTAGGAAATCCATGGAGGTGTCCCACACGCGTGATCCACGCCCCATAGGGATGCATTGGACACCCGCAGGTAAGTAAATACCTGTGGATGTCCTTTTTCCCTGCCGCGCAGATCGCACGTGCGGGAAATCACCTACAGCATGCTCCATTTTCTGCGGGGCTCCCGCAGGCTTCCATAGAGGCCTATGGAAGCTGTCCGTATCCGCGGCACACTCGCAGCTGAATTTCTGCTCTCCGGCATGGAAGCACGGGAGAGCAGGAGTTCAAAAAAAAAAATTTGTGCATGGCGCATGCGCGCGGCACGCTGCTGGGTGCCAAGCACCTCTGCTGGGCCGAAAAAAGATCTGGACGCGACGGATGGCAGATCCGCAGCATCTGGACAGGTAAGTAAAAATCAATTTTCAGGCCTCATGTCCGCGGGAAAGGAGGGTCCCGCTGCAGGATTCTGCATGAACAATCCGCGCGGGCCCGAATTTCCTAGTGTACATGAGGCCTTAGGGTAGTTTACGTACGCTTTAAGCCAAAAATAGACAGTGTAAAATGTGCACTGTCTTGTTACATAGTGCGGATCAACAAGACACACACTTGGGTCTATTATGCAAATGCTTTCAGCCAAAAAAATTTTTAAAAATGAAAAATGAGAGGAGTTTTGTTAGTTCCTTTCTAGTCTGTGTACACCACTAGCAGTATACTGCATAAAACCCGTAACAGTATGCATTATACAGCTGGGATGCTTAAGAATACTTTGTGCGCACTACTGGTCCCAGCCAGCCAAACTGCTGATGCACGAAATGAAAGGGATTGTAGTCTTAAAAAGGACTGTTGGGTTCTTGCAAAATGGATCCCTGCTTACACGCTCCTTCTAACCTACACTAACGCTCTCCCTCATTCCCAGCAGCTCTGTCCCTCAGCTAATCCAGCCTCCATGTGAGGCGAGCATCAGGTGACCTGAGTTTTTATGTTCGTAGATCACCTGATCCGGCCAGCCAATCACTGCTATAGACGTGCACAGGGTTGGCATGTCAAAGCAGGAGGTGCCAAAGCCTTCCCTGCATGTTCATCAGCTAAATAAAGCCGCTAAACATGTGGGGAGGAGAGGGTGAAATTTTCTCGAGCACCGTGTGTCGCTCGCTCGAGCATCCTCGCTCATCTCTAATTGCTGCCGCTCGCGATTTTCTCGCGCGATACAAAATTTTAACCACGATTTTTTAGTGCGAAAGTCAATAGGCCTTTCTAATGTTAAAAACATACTGCACAAAAATCGCTGAAAAATAGGATATGCCACTTTTTTTTTTTCTCACAGCATCACAAATGTGAAGAAAACCATTGAAAATCATTGGTTTCATAATTCTATGTTTTTACTCCCGCTCGCATCGCACAAAAATCAAAGGGATTTTAACATAAGAAAGTCTTATTGACTGTTATTAAAAAAATTGTGTCTTTAGAGGAGGTATATATTTTAAATACTATGTGTTTTGCGGCAGATATTCCCGTTTCAGTCGGTCATGGCCGTCCAAATATCACAGGCGTCGGTGGCTGAGATGATGGAAACAGCTGAAGTGAATGGAAGTTATGGAAACAGTATAGTGCGTTGTGCTACACAGTTTTCATAGCTCCCATTCTCTGCTGTGGGAGTTCTACAAACATAGTATAACAGCTAGTTTGGCCATTTCTGCAATCCCAGCCGCCGGTTGCCAAGGAGTTGAGCCTGACACAGTGGGAGAACTCCCTTTCTAGTAATACTGTAGATGCAGCCCCACCTATGGAACCTGCACCCATCACACATTTAACCCCTTAAGGACCAAGCACTGTAAATATACGGCACTTGGTCCTGGGCTTTAAACTAAATTAAATTAAGTAGAAATAAATGTTAATGCTGTCAGTAATTATTATGATGAGTTGTTTCACTGAGGCAGAGGAATCTATTGCAAATCAAACAGCCCTTCACTGAGTAGACTCCTAAAAATTAACTTGTAATATTTCACTTTAAAAAGATAAATGTGGGAGGACTTAAAAAAAGAAAATTATTAAAAATACACATAATAAACACTACAGGTGTCTGGATAGTGCAGTCTCTAATGATGTAGAGAGAAGCAAATTTGTATATGTCGGTGGTTACTTCCAGGCAACAGCCAGACTAGGATGGTGTCTTGCCTCTCTATAGAATTTCACCTTTCTTGATAGAACAAGGGGGGAATTGGAGTACTCTGTAAGACCCAATGGTTGTTGCATGGGGTCTTATACACAGAATAGACCGGAAATCTCAGATACTAATGGAAGATGGTATATCATCAGTAGATGGATCCAGTGTGCTACCCTCCTGAATAGCATCTTCAATGCTCAGAAGGATAAGTGGACAGAGTTACAGTATATGAGCCACGTCTGGCTCTAGAAGTTCAGTAATTTGGCATACTTCGGCCTTATGATGCTAATGACATGGCTTGAACTTGATAGTGCAACCTCCAAGGTTGTGATCATATTGAACATCTTAGTGAACACTTTCCATAGCAATGCTATGGAAAGCACAGCCCCCCTGGGTATTAGTGTATCTTGACGCCACCAGGAAGCTAGGAGTTTGACAGGGCTTGGATGCAGGAACACCCCTGTCACACCCCTAGCTTTTGATTGGTGACTTCTCAAAGGTCCTAGCTGAACAGTGTGTAGTGGTTTTGCCGTGGCTGGAAGGCTAGGGATTAGTGTAGCTGTTAGGCTGACATTATTTGCTGAGAAGGGGTGCATGGAAGGGGAAAAAAAATTTTTAAGCCTAACCCCAAAACATCCCTAACCCTCCTGCCAAGGCTAAAGTCATGGCACTGGTGTGAGGAGAGCAAGCTGCTTATTGCTGTGGGGGGACTTACTGTGCAGGGTGCAAGAATATTTGAGTCGGCCTTACCGGCGCTATTCACCGGTAAAATGTTTGGACCAACGGCTCTCCACTTCCTCCTTGCCCTCCACTACAAGGCAGTGGAGGCGAAAATTGTTACACTGCAGCCGGCGGGGACAGTCACAGGGGCCCCAGTAAGAGGATGGCACAGTCAGTGCAGCGCTTAGCATTAAGAGTGACAGCAAGAATGCCATGCCGGGAGGAAGCCCCTGCCGCTGGGGACACTTCCGCCGGTTCAGCGCTGGCCATAGTCAGGCTAGCGCTGCTGCTGGGAACACACTGCCGCAGACACTGCCGGGAACACCAGGAAGACTGTCAGGGAGAAACCGCCATCGTCGGGAACACTGCGGCCAAAGCAGCGCTGGGCACAGTCAGGCTAGCGCTGCTGGCGGAACGCCGCTGCTGCAGATACCGCCACCGGGAACATTGACAGGGAAAAGACGCCGCAGGGTGGAAGCTGCTGCCAGGAGCCCGCTGCTGCAGACACCGCCGGCAACAGTCACAGGAAGAAGACGCCGCCGGGGGGGGGGGGAATCCACTTGACAATACCGCTGTGGATTGCTCACTTCCAGGACCTGCTGTGAGGGTGAGAAATAAGAGCCTATCAGGAACAGGTGGCATCACCTCCCTGTCAAGCACCTAGTACCTTGCCACCACCCACACTTCTGGTGGCGTCAAAATACACTAATACCGCCCCCCCTGTTCATGAGCGGAGAATCATAGCGATTCACCACTCGCGGGCGGCAAATCACAGCATGTGAGCCTATCTGTCAGATAGGCTAAGTGTGGATGAACGTCAGCTCTCCCTTGCTCCCGGGCGGCAGAGATCCGCCACGGGATATCGTTACGCCCGTGGACAGGCAGACTTACTGAGAGAAATAACATTCAGATAGTGTAAGTGCATAGAAAGTTTTAAAGTGCAAAATGAAAAGAAGTTGTTAGTAGCTCTCCTGTGGAAAAACAAATGTCAGTAAGATTTGTTTGCATAAAGCTGCCCACTTTTTGGTTAGGCAATCCATTTTTGCCCCAAACGTGTCTCATATTATGAGTACATATACTTATCTTCTAGTATAATGTACTCTTAGGGCTCCCACACACTTGTGTTTTTTTAACGATGAATTTTTTTAAATGATACTTTCAATGAGTCTTTCTAATGTTAAAAATGCAACGCCCCAAAAACGCAAGCTGCGTTGCATTTTTAACATTAGAAAGTCCCATTGATTATCACGTTAAAAAACCACAAGTGTGTGGGAGCCCTTATACAACTAATATAAAAGTATACGGGTGTAACAGAGAAATAGAGTCTGTCATATTTATTTGAATATACGTTTCCTGTTGTTTCCTGACTAAGGGCTCCTTTCCACTGGCGATATCGCTGCGAGAAAATTGCAATGTTAAAATCGCATTGCAACGCTGCAAAATCGCAAGCTTTTGCGTTGCGAGAATCTGTTTTGCCATTGCACTGTAAGGGCAACGGAAAAATGCAAAACGCTGAAACAATCGTCCTGATGCGATTTTTAATCCTCGTATCGCAGCTTGTCCTTAAACATCGCTAGTGGAAAGGTTGTCATAGAACAACATGTGTGGGACTTTCATGCGAGAGCTCGCACTGTCGCATCGCACTGAAAACGTGCGATTACCTCGCCAGTGGAAAGGAGCCCTGACACTATAAGTGTATTCTTGTTTTCCGACTTCAAAAAGAGTTGAGTTATGAGCTGCTCATTGACTGCCACACAGAACTTGTGTAATAAAGACAATTTCTGTTTATTTGGAAATACGGAGTAGTATTTATACAGTTTTTAGATAAAAACATTAACAAGACTTAGGAGACTCCTCATTCATATGTATACTTTATTATACTTCATTTATTACCATTGGTTATTAAAACTCAACAAGTGTTGCAACATCAGTTTCTAGGCAGAACTTCTCTCACGTCACATGCAGTTTGATTATCTATATTCTAGGCTTGTACATTGGTTAATGTATAGGTTTCCTGAGTTCTATTCCTGTGGCAAAAAAACAATGTCAGAGTCACTTGGATATGCAAAACCTTTACGGAGTTATTCTATGTTAACCCTTTCCAATCCACTGTCTGACGTCTGAAGACATTCTGATTGAAGGCTGTACAGCTCCGACATCTGGTAGGCTATTCCTACTGTATATTACTGGCCGCTCTGTTGTCGGGGGCCTCCCCAGCATATCACATACCGCAGTACTGGCTCTAGTCAGCAGATGGTGCCATTGTATAATGGCAGAAAGAGAAAGCCCCTAGGAAATCCTGAAAAATTTAGTCTGATCATTAAGCCGCAAACAGGCTTGGTCACTAAGGGGTTAAGGGCAGCAATTGTCATTATTTTACAGCTCAATGTAAACACTTGTAATGAGGTCATATCAATATCTGGCCTATAAACGTGTCATTTATTATGGCTTTTCAATGTGTCTGAAAAAATGTATGTCCATGCGTTTTGGATAAGCTGTCCAGAAAAGAAAAATTCATGTTGGCAACCCTGTTGGTGGGTGCCCAACTTCCCCAGTGACACAATCGCTAAGGCTTGTATGTAAAAAACAGCAGAGGACCACAGCAGTAGCTGCAGACCAATATCAGATTGGCGAACACAACTTATTTCAGAATTTTTCGTACTCTTGTCAAACATTGCTACAAGTTGGACAACTCTGTTAAGGACATGGCCTAGTGGTGTAACTAAAGGGGTTGTTCAGGATTGGACAACATATGGGCAAAGGCGTTAAATGGAGCAAAAAAAATTTTTGCTTATAGGTTGAATCTCTCACCATGCTAACATAGTGTTTAACCCCTTAATGACGGAGCTTTTTTGCTTTTTTCCATTTTCGTTTTTTCCTCCTCCCTTTTAAAAAAAACGTAGCTCCTTTATTTATCTATCGACGTCACTGTATGAGGGCTTGTTTTTTGCGGGACAAGTTGTATTTGTCAACGGTACTATTTATTGTACCATTTAATGTACTTAAAAACTTTTTAAAAATTCTAAGCGGAGAGAAATGGAAAAAAAACGACATTCCACCATCTTTCGGTGCGTCCTGTTTCTACGACGCACAAACTGCAACAAAAACGACCTGATATCTTTATTCTATGGGTCAGTATGATTACTACGATACCAAACTTATATAGTTTTTTTTTGCTGTACTACTTTTTTTTTTTTTTTTAAGATATTTAATTTTTTTTAATTATTTTCTTTGACCATTTTCTGCGCACAATAACTTTTTATTTTTCTGTTGACATAGTTGAGTGAGGGCTCATTTTGTGCGGTATGTCCTGTTGTTTCCATTGGTACCATTTTCACATACAATTGACTTTTTGATCATTTTTATTACATTTTTTCTCGGAGATAGGGTGACCAAAAAAGTGCATTTCGGGCGTTCTTTATTTTTTTTTTCGGACCACGTTCACCGTGTAAGGTAAATAATACATTACTTTGATAGATCGGACTTTTACGGATGCAGCGATACCAAACATGTATTTTTGGTTTATTATTTAGATTTTTTTATTGCAAGTATGGCAAAAGAGGTTTTCTTTGAACTTTTATTACTATTTATTACTATTATTTTTTTTTTAATAATCACTAAAACTTTCTTAATCTTCTTTTTACACTTTCTTTTAGTCCTCCTAGACGACTACAACCAGCGATGCTTTGATCGCTCCTACAGTATGAGGTAATGCTGTAGCATTACGTCATACTGTTTTTTGACAGGCAGTCGATCAAGCCACCCCACGGGGATGGCTTGATAGGCAGTCTGCTAAGCCAGCCCTGGGGCCTTTCATAAGGCCCCCGGCTGTCATGACACCTGCACGGCTCCCCGAAATCTCACCGCGGGGGAACCGTTCGGGGGATTTAAATGCCGCTGTCAGAATTGACAGCAGCATTTAAAGGGTTTATAGCCGCGATCGACGGATTGCGGCTATTGCCTGAGGGTGTGTCAGCTGTAAAAAACAGCTGACGCCCACACTGTATGGAGTGAGATAGCGGCGCTATCTCCCTCCATACACGTCCTGCAACAGCAGGACGTAAAAACACTATAGGGCCGTCACTAAGGGGTTAAGTCAGTAACCATCTGCAGTACTATAAAAAGTATAGTGTTCTCAGTCCAAACAGTTTGCCAGACTGCTGTAAGCACTGAAGAGGCAGCAGAGCACCGCAGCCCCTTCAGTCGCTGATCAGTAGGGATGCTAGGAGTTGACTCCCCAATGATTACATATTGATGCTCACAGGATAGGCCATCAATCTTTTAATCCCGGGTAACCCCTTTAAGGATGTGGCGATTTTACTTTATTTCATTCTTGTATTCCAAAAGCAGTAACTTTTTACTCATCCTTTGATGCAGTTGTATGAGGGTTTGTTTTCTGCAAGCTGAAATGTATTACGTGTTATCAACATTTAGGGGTACATGTAACTTACATTAACTCCTTTTAATAGTTTATGCTCCCATGTCATGTACCTTATGTTTATTTGGTGGGTCAGTAAGATTATGGCAACACAAAATTTATATAGAGTGTTTCACTACGATCTTTTGTTTTTATCTCGCCATGTCCTGAGAGCCATGATTTTTACTTTTCCGTCAATAGTTTGTGTGGGCTCGTTCCCCCCATATGTACTCCCCTGCACCCCCACACGGCTAACCAACATTCCACTGGACCCCACGTGCCTTTCAGATTACTTTCCATGAGGTCCTTATGTGCAGAATTGCAGGCAGGTTTTAGGGTAAGTCTATGCGTAGGGAATATGCTGTAGAATTTCTAAAGCAAATTCTACATTTTCAAATCCAAGAGTCAAAATCATCACACTTGTCGTGTCCGACTCGTAATCAGATGTGTTTACAGCCAATTTCAGAAGATACGATGCTCTCCTCATGTAGCTGCGCTACCAGTGCTCCCCAACACGCGGTGGACTGTAGGGAGTGCAGCGACGCAGGTCAGGTGATGTGGAAGTGACATCATTTGACTGCTCACTAGAGGCCACCGGGGAGCGCTGACAGCAAAAAGGCAAACACAATTCTGGGATGTATTAAGAGAAGCATAGCGTCTAGATCACGTGGGGTCATTATCCCACTCCACTCTTAGGCCGCCTGCACACGGGCGGAAATCCCGTGGCGGGATTTCCACCGCTCAAAGCCTGCATAGGAGTGCATTACAATACGCACTCCTATGCAGACGGCCGCGGTTTGGCCGCGCGAAATCTCACGCGGCAAACAAACCGCGGCATGTCCTTTTTTTGTGCGGGGCTCGCACAGAAACGTCACTCACCCGGCCGCCGGCTCCGGTCTGCACATGCGCCGGCTGCCCGGCAGCCAGCACATGAAAGAGCTGGGGCCGCCAGGCGCGGGTGAGTACGCGCTCGTCTCTGCAGGCGCTCGGGTCGGGTCCCGCGGCGAGAATTCTCACCCCCGGATCCGACCCGCTCGTCTGCAGGCGGCCTAAGTCATCTGGAACACTGTGTCCAGTTCTGGGCACCCAACTTTAAAAAAGACAGACAAACTGGAGCAAGTTCAGAGAAGAGCTACCAGGATCAAAAACCGCAGGTATGCTGAGCTCTGTAATACATCCCTTCCTACTCTGCCTGATTTCCACAATCCTCCATGCTGCCTGCCCTGCAGTGCGTCTACCAGGGCGGAGGGGCAGATCCTAGACGCTCAGCTCTGGCCATATCAGTAAAGAGCTGCCTGGGATAAACTCTGCAGTAATCCCACTACTGAACTACCATGTGCAGCGCCATACTAGACGTAACCGCCGCCGGCGTCTTACGTTCTACGTGGTGTCGTCATCAGGTCACGTCCGCTGCTTCCGCCTCCGTCACTTCCTGTTGTCGCCTCCTCACGGAGCTTCTCGTCACGCAGAGGAGGAATGGTGGATAAGCACGAGCGGGTGTCCGTGTGAGCCTTGCTGCAGCCAGGTGCGTCAGCACCGCGTTATCTAGTGCACGGTACGTGTGACACGGCGTTACCGCCAGGGCAGAGCGGAGCCCCGAGACCTCTGACCCCTCTGCATGCAGCCGCTGGTCCACGGGTCCTCCCACCGCTCTATATGGCGCCCATAGAGGCTGCAGGGTGTAACTAATATGTGCTATTTGTGTCCTGCCCTCGCACGTGATGCTCGCCCCAAGCCATATCATACTGAGGATGACCCCAGCAGTACCGCCGGCCCAGAGAATCCCCCTAAAAGGATTCCCTGACATTCTTATTTATCTGCTGCATCAAACATTTCACTTCCCACATGGTGGTGCCACAGCATGTGACCGGTGATGTCAGCAGGGCTTCTGCCACAGTGATGCCCCATAAACAGATCAGGGGGGTTCTCAGAGAAACCTAACCTTAGGCCCCATGTCCTCGGGCGGATCGGATTCTGCAGCGGAGTCCAACCCTGCCTGCAGCCGAGGACCCCATTTACCCATTCAGGACTCCTGCTTTCTTCACTGCGGATGTGTGCAGAAGCACTGGCCGCCGCGCCGCTGCACATGTGCAATGGAGGAGTTTGGTTTTTTTAAACTCCTGCTTCGGGCGGCACATCAGTCCAGCTTTTTTGTTTGTATTTCCCGCACCCTCACTTAGTGATGACGCAGATACCCGCAGCCCACGTGCAATGTAATTGCATATGGGCTGCAGGTATATCTGAAACCATAGAGCACAATGGGTTCTATGGATGCGGATTCCACGGTAAATAGAACATGCGGTTTATTTTCTGCGAGTGGAATATGCAATTCTGTCCCGCTAATGTGGGTGGAATTGTGTCATCCAATGTTTTTGATTAAACAGCATATTACCACAGATCATACAACCGCAGAATCCGCAATTCAAATTCGGTTGGTGAGACTTTTTTTTAAAATAAATTTTATTGCTCCCTCCACATTTTTTTTAAAACTGAAAACTTCTTTAACAACTCTTGATGGTTATATACATCTTAAGTCACAACTCGCAAGGGGGGCTACTGAGCGCGCTCCATACCAGGTGGCTATCGGATGCTTCTGACAGCCACCCACCCACTATGGCAGCGGTCAGAGCTAGCTTTCCGTTGTGGCCATTTGTCACAATCATTGCTGACCAAAGCAAGTAGTCTGAGCCGCCATCACTATATCTTTGTTACAGCTTGCTGTGTTAGTCCATACAGCCGCGTCCCACAAATATATCATGTAAATAGGGGAGATGGAACAATGTCTCTCCAATAGGTGGCGCTGTGGAGTTATTGTTCCATCTCCCTTATTTGCATATTACCCAGAGGAGTATGAATGGCCTTATAAGTCTCCTCACTCACCGTCTAGGTGCTCTTCCTAAGGAGAAATGATAGAGTTCCAGAAAAATATATAATGTGCCATGATCGCCCGCTGTATTCTGACACTGAACACAGCTCTTGTAGGTCACTAATACACAGCCAATAATCTCACGTGTGTTCTGTCCATGTCCAGCACGGAAAAATTAATCCTTTGCTTGGATTGGGTTCATT
The DNA here is from genome assembly GCF_035609145.1 of Eleutherodactylus coqui. Taxonomy (NCBI): domain Eukaryota; kingdom Metazoa; phylum Chordata; class Amphibia; order Anura; family Eleutherodactylidae; genus Eleutherodactylus; species Eleutherodactylus coqui. The sequence continues at coordinate 224,311,528 of NC_089837.1, read as the reverse complement.
CACATGAGCGATTTTTTTTTTTTTATTTATTTATTTATTTATTTTTTTTCCTCACTAAAACCGGTGGTCCAAGTTTGAGAAATCGCTGCATGTCCCATTTTTGTACGAATCTGGCATAATAATGTGTCGTGGAATGTGCCGTATCTCTCACAACATGTGGATGGAGTGCCCATGCCATGTGAGAATCACCTGAGAATCACTGGCGCAACTTGCTGTTGGCCGTGTGAAAGTGACCTTTTTCTGAGCCTTGGTAACTAGCTTGATCCTGCGGCTCTACTGCTGCCCATACACTTTCAGCACCTGTTAGCCAAACCATATTTGTGCGACAGCTGTTTCCTTTGTCTCTCTGGTACACGTAAATGTTTTACATGAAAGCACAGCAATTTTTCCTGCATTTGAAATCTACGGTGGGCAGATGTTAGCTGAGAGTAGAAAAGGAATTCTTAACCCCCAGTAGTTTAGGATGAGCTCTGCAGGAAAAGGACATTACAGTTTTGGATGATTAGAGCTCGACCTACTTCAGACGGCTGCAGCTCTGCTTCTTTCAGGGCTACCAACCTGCTTTTGGTGTCCTTTTAAAGCTAACATTCTTGGTCGGAGTTACAACTATATAAAGTGGAGTCCAGAATTCTGAATTTACAGCTGTCATTTTTAGTGTGTGCAGAGGGGGTGAGCAGCCAGTAGAAAAGATCTGTAATTCTTTTTTATATTTCTCGGTCCCAGAGGAGGAGTTACATGAATTTTTGTTAGTTATTCCCCCTTCATGAATCGAGAGAATGTCTTTCCTCTCTGATTGTTCCATATGGTGTTTTTCCCAGAAAAAGAGTGAAACGATGAGAATTTGCTTATCTAATTACTCCTCTAAATTGTTTAAACCCATAAATGCTGCAGTCATTACTGACCATGGCATCTAAACGCTTTTACAGAAAAAGAAAACTTTCCCCTTACACAAGTCTTTAAATATTGCAAAAATAAAAATTACTTACACATAACTGGCCTCCCCACATCCTTAACACATACGGTACTATAAAATCTTACATTAATTATCCAGCATGGACAATTCCATTAAAACACAAAGCTAGAAAAAAATCTATAGCCATTTTTTGTTTACCTCACTTCCCTGAAACAGGAATAAAAATAATTGAAAAAAAAACCCTAATGTACCTCAAAATGCCGCCTATAAAAACTAAACGTTGTCCCACAGAAAACAGGCTTGATAGAACTCTGTCGATTAGAAGAATAAACATGCTCTGGCCCTGGAATAGAGCGCCATACAAAGTCTATTTCTGAAATAAAGTGTATATAGTGCAAAAGTGGTAAAACATAAAACCTCTATACGTTTGATGTCATAATTGCAATGACTCGTAGCATAAAGGAAAACAAAAGAGGAAACGATTTACTGGCTCGTAAGGCTAAAATTAATTATGTAACTAAGCAGTTAAAGGTGCACTTCAGGTGATTGAGTTCTGCCTCAAATATATTTACATAAGGCATAAATTTAAAATCTACAATTAAAATATTGGGTTTTTCCATCTGAATGTGACTATAGGGGGTTAATCACTACAAACAGGGCTCTCTGTGCAGTGCCTTTCTTCACTTGTATTTAACTTTATGCCTTTTTTCATGTCAGCGTACTCTAGGTTTGGGTTCTGTCATTTTTTTCTTCCATAGACATCTATTTTTTTTCTAGTTTCTGCTGTAAAAAACCCACATTTGTCAGTGTGTGTTGCATTCTTTCATGGCGTGTTTTTCTGGTGTTTTTCACTTACGGGATTCAAAGAGCATATTGTATGAATCATATGATCTTTGAAACACATGATATATCGCGTGAGATTTTGTGTGTTGCGAGACGCACAAATATGAACTCCATTCTTCTGAATGGGTTCTTTCACCGTAGCAATGTTTTCTTGCATGGCACCACAATACTATGCAGAAAACACATCGCAGTATGTCCTATCTTTCTGTAAGTACGCCTATTGCTCTCCATGGGGTCGGCAACATACGCGCCGGCCCCTATTGGACGCAATGGGAGAACTCCGTGATCCTCTGCCATTGCTGTGACAGCCGCGGCGCAGGATCGTGTGTGTCCCCCCCCCCCCCCCCCAGTGATGAGGCCATTTTCACATGAAAACACCTCGCATCCACAGGGCTTTCACATGGTGGCAAGTGCGGTATCGGCTGGAATCACAGCCTGATATTGCCCTCACCAGTGTGAAGGAGTCCTTAGACATAATTTTTCAAAAATGGGGGGGAAAAAATGCAATTTAAAAAGCTGAAATGTGTGTGAAAGAAGCCTAGAGGCACCATAAGGCTGGGATCACATGAGCGTAATTTAATTACGTATGACACGTGCAATGTGCACGCGCATAATACACGGTGAATGACGTTAATGAAAGTACATTGATTTTCATTGATCCATATACACTGGTGCATATTTATTGCGTATAATGTAAAAAAGAAGCAGCATGTTCAATTTTGCCACATATTACTTGTAATAGAGCCCTGTTCTCTAGGGGTGCGTAATGAACGCTGTACATATGAAATTACATAATGTATGTGCGGCGTTTTTACACAATGTTGCTAAGACAATGGAAGGAAAGTTTGAATAAGGAAATCAGGAAGGCAGTATGATATCATGCATGTGATACGCTGTCACAAACGCGGTGACTCGTAGCTCCAGACGCTGGTAAAACGCTGCGCTATTTACTCAGCATTTTACCATGTGGTTGTGTGAGCCCATCCCAATACTCAGTAACTATTGTTCAGGTAGTCTCTTAGAGGAGTTGCAGAAGTAGGAATGACCGTTTGCTTTTCCACAAAGCTCTTATTGTTCATCAGGTGTTTGCCAACATATTGTTTGTAGGGCTTCTCAAGTCATTCAAGTAGGAACGACTGGTGCTTAATAGTAAATGACACTCCATCAACCAACTGTTTTCAGTGTGCTGCAACGACTAGTGATCGCTTATTACCCTGTCGGTGGCCATGTTTATACATAATGACTATGGTTTGCATTTGCTCTTTTGAGTGATTTGGGCCATAGTCGCCCGTATAAAGCCACCCTAAGCTTCTCTCTGATATGCCATTTGTGCTGGTTTTTAGCCTGTTGGCTTTCCACAAAGGTATATGTCTGTGACTGCTAATCACCATGACGTTATTTTCAACGTGAACGATATATCAGCTTTGTGGCCAGTTATTCAGTATCGTGGTTACGCTGCAGTGGACAATTTTTCTTTAAAGGGGTTCTGTCATTAAAAAACAAAAATTCTATACTCTCCTATTCCTCCCCTGTCAGTCTCCTTACCAGATCTTCCCCTCGCTGATCTTCTCCTGGCTTCTGCAGTCCTGGAGGGGTCACTTCACCTCCAGCTAGTTGATCTGCTTTCTGTGATGTTCCGTACATTCATAGGCAGTCTCTCTCCTGCCTGGCAATGTATGTTACGTCACTAAATCACAGTCGGGTACGGAGTGCCAAGCTATTGCAGAGACTGCGTGTGCCCACTGTCTCTGCAATAGATGAGCATTCCCTCCTAGCCAGTGATGGCTACATCACAGGGACGTCACCTTCACTGACCTACAGGAAGAAGAATGCAGGCTGCATAACAAGAAGCAGATGATCCAGACGGCTTGTGGTGAGGTGTTCTGGGGACTGGAGAAGATGCCTTAAAGGGGTTGTCCCGTGAAAGCAAGTGGGGTTATACACTTCTGTATGGCCATATTAATGCACTTTGTAATGTACATTGTGCATTAATTATGAGTCATACAGAAGTTATCAGAAGTTATTCACTTACCTGTTCCGTTGCTAGCGTTCCTCGTCTCCATGGTGCCGTCTAATTTTCAGTGTCTAATCGCCGGATTAGACGCGCTTGCGCAGTCCGGTCTTCTTCTTTTCTGAATGGGGCCGCTCTTGCCGGAGAGCGGCTCCTTGTAGCTCCGCCCCGTCACGTGCCGATTCCAGCCAATCAGGAGGCTGGAATCGGCAATGGACCGCACAGAAGACCTGCGGTCCACCGAGGGAGAAGATCCCGGCGGCCATCTTCACCAGGTAAGTAAGAAGTCACCGGAGCGCGGGGATTCAGGTAAGCACTATCCCGTTTTCTTTTTTAACCCCTGCATCGGGTTTGTCTCGCGCCGAACGGGGGGGCTATTGGAAAAAAAAAACCCGTTTCGGCGCGGGACAACCCCTTTAAGGAGTCTGCCTAGGGAGGAATAGTTGAGTATAGAATTTTTTTTTTTTTTTATTATTTTAATGACAAACCCCCTTTAATTAAAATAAAACTAGCATAATGTATTGGCCGCCGTCCTCTTTACAAATACTGTTTATTCTATTGGTGTTTTATGGGACATAAAGCTGAAATGGACCACAGTTATGTGAAAAGTCCAGTCCAGTAGTGCATACGTTTGTTTGCAGATTGCCTTGTATGGGTTTGACATGAGATCTGCAAAAAAGAAATAAAATGGAGTGTTTATGCAAAGTTCAACATAAAACTTAAGGGGAGTCAATCAGCATTTTTGATAGGTGTTTAAACAGACCTTTGACCATGCTTTTATTAGTAGCATTGAGCGAAAAGAACTTTAATTCCAGTGTAAGTACCCCAAAGGCGCTCCCATGTGTTACAATGCTCTTGGCTCTTTACGTTGAACTCCTCCCGCAGCCCTTCCCCTCTGCTATGAATAAGAGCCATAGCATCAAATCAGGCGACCACCATAGCCATCACTTGGAGTGGAGGCGAGGGTCTGTGGAGCAGCTCGATGCAGATAGCGGAGTGCACTTCAGGGAGAAGGAACGCTTTTTTTGGCACTTCAGGGAGTGGCATGCAAGAATAGAAAGGTGTTTTCTCAGTGTTGCTAATAATAAAAGTAAGGCGAAAGTTATCTTTAAATGTCTCTCCATAGCTTCTTCCCAGTGGTATCACTAATTTTTCATAGTTAAAATAAAAAAAACTTGCACAGAACTTACTTTGAGGCCAGCAGTAATAGGTTGAATGGACAGTATTAATATCTGGTACTAACCAATTTTTTTGCACATTTTTCTCTTCAGTTAACTTTGTTTTAGAAAATGGGCCGGTCAAATTCTAGGTCCCATTCTTCAAGATCACGATCTCCATCGTCTTCACGATCGAGGTCACACTCAAGGAAGAAAAGATACAGGTAAAGAGCGTTTCATATTCTCCGTTTGTTTTTGCACTACTTCCTGTAAGAACTTATCTGCAATAGGCCCCCCTGCATACGAGAACATGATAGAAATTTAGTATGTTTCTTTATAAGTGGAATACTTTTAAAGGGATTATCTCACAAAAACCATGAATCCTCCATCCACTGGTCATAATTATATGATTAATGGGACCACCACTGATCTATAGCATGATCTACTGTGGCATGTAAACTCCTTCTCAGTGCCCGACCACATGATGGCATCCCAGTTCTAGCAGTTATGGGGCTCCCAGTAATCATCTCCTGTGGTTAAATATTTTTTTGTTGGATAACGCCTATTAAAGTACATTTATAGAACATCTGAGCTTTTTAATAGACTTTTATGTGTGCATTTTGTAATTGAATAAAAAGCATAGAAAAATAGAAGACTGATGGCAGAAAATGACCAAATGTCCATCTAGTCTTCCCTTATATTGTTTCTCTTAGAATAGATCTCTTGTTATCCCAGGCATGCTTGAATAAACTTTTTCCAACTACGTTAACTGGACGTTTGCGCCAAACATCTACTATTCTTTCAGTAAAATAATGTTTTCCTGACATTATCATTGTCAAAACCTGCTAAGACAAGCCGACAATATAGCAATGGGTTTTAGACGTACTTTCACACAAGCATACACACTAGAGATGAGCGAGCACGCTCGGATAAGACAGTCACTCGAGCGAGCATCGCTCTTCTCGAGTAACTGTATTCTCGTCCGAGCAGGCTCGGGGGTGGGGGAGGTGGGTAGAGGGGTGAGAGATTTTGAAATGTGTCACTATCTGGTTTATTAATTAGTTTATGTGTAGATATGGCTTGAATTTGTGCTTTTGTGTCTATTAACCATGGGTTGTGTCAATGCAGAAAAATGTTTTAAACCTGTTTTTAATTTTAAGTTCCAGATCTAGATCAAGAACATACTCTCGATCTCGCAGCAGAGAACGTGTGTACAATAGAGATTTCCGTAGAGATTATAGGAATAATAGGGGAATGAGGCGCCCCTATGGCTTCAGGGGAAGAGCAAGAGGTTACTATCAAGGTGGAGGTGGCAGATACCATCGTGGCGGTTATCGGCCAATGTGGAACCGTAGGTACTCTCGAAGTCCTCGCCGTGGACGCTCTCGCTCTAGAAGTCCAAAGAGACGCTCTGCATCATCTCAAAGATCCCGAAGCCGATCACAGAGATCCTATAAGTCTTCTCAGTCACAGAGGTCCTCGTCATCCCGTTCATCGTCTCGCTATAGCAAATCTCCTGAGAGAAAATCTCGAGCTTCCCGTGAGAAACCTAAACAAAAAACTGAAGAGGCTGAAAAATCAAAAAGTCCCTCAAATGAGAAATCAGGTGATGAGCATAAAGATGCTTTTGATCCATCCGAGCCTTTAGATGAACTTGGAAAAGAACTGGATTTGCATGGTGAGAGTTGGGCAGGGCTATCTGCATATGATAACAGTCCAAGGTCCCCTTGTAGTCCTTCACCAGTAGCTTCTCCACCCAGTGAAAGCTCTTCCCAATCTGATGGTCCTATTCTTAGTGTGGTCCACTCTGGTAAAGACACAACGTCTCAAAATTCACATTCCATGGCCCAAAGCCCAGAAAGGTCTGGCTCTGGTTCTGGTGGTAATGGTTCAACTCGGTACAGTCCTTCACAAAACAGTCCGATCCATATCCCGCTTCAAAAGAGTCCAGCAAAGAATTTGGTTTCTCAGAACGCTTCACATGATGAGGGGCAATCTCACTATTCTTTGTTCACTGAAGCAGCAGAGCAAGATATTGCTAAAGGTGCAAAGTTTCTAAAAAGGTAAGGAGAGCCTCGCATTTATTTTTCAATTGCTAAATACACAAACTCATCACGATAATAAGATCAAAAGTAGACATATTTTTCTTTTATGTCATTATATTCTTTGTCTTACGTACAATATAACAAGACAATTTACACTGTTTTGACTCCCTAAATATGGTTTTTATTATCTATACTATGCTTTCACCTAAGCTTTGTGACATCATGCTAGATTTCACTATTTCCCAATTGTAAAAATGTTGTCAAACTGATTCTAAATGTGCAATTTTAATTAGACACATGTTTATTTTACTCTTCCAGATATACAGATGAAGAACACAGGTTATTTCCCATTGAAAAAGTCAATAATAAAGAGAAAGAAAGTCATAAGGACAAGACACTGGAGAAGAATAAAAAAGAAGCAGGCCGAAATTGGGAGGATCGTGATATGTTAGATTATCTTTTGGAAAAAGAGTCTGTGAAATCTCAGTTTTTGTCAGTTTCAGAAAGTGAAGATCTAGAGGAAGCCGAGGATTATAGGCAGTTTAGAAAATCTGTGTTAGCCGATCAAGGCAAAGGTTTTTCTTCTACATCCCAGTGGAATGCCACTGAAGAAGAAGGGACAAAGTACAAGTCCAAAGCTGTATTGAAGGGTAATAAGGAAGGAGAAAAGATTAGGGAGGGTAAGGGGCATAAAGTGACCACCAAAGAGAGACATAAAGATGATGATAAGGGTGGTGAAAGGTCATTCGGTAAAAAGGAAATCAAGTCACCTGACTCGGTTTTGTTGGATAAAATAAAAGATCCGTTCAGTTGCAATTTCCCTTTACACCCAAGCGATGACATTAGAGAGAAAGTAGTGTTCAGGGAAGAAAGCCCACTTAGTATCAGAATAGTAGCAACAGAGTCTCACCATCCTGATGTCAAACTTCGGATACCCACTGTTCCTCTTGATGATATCCGGTAAGGAGGCTTTGTTATAGACAAGTAATATTAGATTAATGAAATATTAAATATGTTGTTTTCTGTTTTAATAAAGGCCGTCCTCTCTAGCTAATGACCGTCTGCTGGCCAGTACTCTTGTGCATTCAGTCAAGAGGCAGAAAAACTTCCGATCCATTTTTGACCACATGAAGGTTTCCTTCTCCAACAAAATTTCTCCTGAGTCTTTTATCTACCATGTAGTGTCTTTAGTACAGTTTGTCAAAGGTAAGGAATAACAATGATACATTATATAGTAGCATTAAAATCTGCATCTTGGTCATAATTATATTTTGTTCTGCTAACAGTTTAAAGTCACATCACCTAATTTGCTCCATATGTGCTGAGATGTGCCAATATATTATCTTCAACTCCAGTTTGTAGCTGTTGAGCAGTTCTTTCACAAATAGTCTCCATCTGCACATCGTTACATATTTCTTTTTTCATCAAATGTCATATTTTGCTATTTTGCATTATTTTAAATATTTTATTACTTGACCACCTTTAGTTGTATTGCTTCAACAGTTGAAATTGGACAGGACCTGTGCCGTACGTGTTTAGATTGTGCATTGAATGACACCCCCCCCCACCCCCTTTTTTTTCTTTTTTTTTTTTAAGAGAGTGACATCTGCCTTGATTAGAGCTTCCTTGAATGCAAATTGGAGTTGTAAAATCATAGAAACCTAGAAAATTAACATCAGGGAAAGACCACAATGGCCATCTAGTCTGCCCTTTACACATTGTTATGAAAAAAAATCAAGCACCTAGGAGTTGTATTTTTGCTGCAAAACCTGGCATGCAGTTACATCTCAGCCAGATATGCAGGTGATAAGAGTTGTGACGTGATTAGATGAACAGTCTTGCCACCTGAGGCCCTTAAAGTGTTTTTATCCCTGGCCTACAAAAAGGCTCTCACGGGCTACTTGTGTGTAGTGCAACTTTTTCCGCTCTTGTAGAGCTTGTTGACCACTAGACATGCGTCTATGGGGCAATCAAAGAGATTTTGCCCAGTTATGAGTTGGAGAGGGGGCACATTATTGTAACGGATGATCGTATTGACACCCTTGACAGACCACCAGTAGAGAGGATAATCCAACAAGCCCGAGCAACTTCAACTGTTCTATTGTCCACCTCCCAGAGACAGTTGGCACCATCTTCACAGGCCTCTTTGTCTGTTGGAGCCATTTCCATGCACTTGGCTGAAGGAGATTTTGTATCATGGCGCCCATTACGTGTGCTGCCGTTAACACCCACCATGCCTTCGTTTGCAATTCTGTTGTGAAGGAAGAAACTGGACTTCTACAGAGTAGAACCAGGTTGTCCTCAGCAACAAATCCAGGTTTAGGTTGGGCACTGACAACAGCTGTCTTCGTGTCTGGAGACCTAGGTGTGAGTGCCTCAATGCTGCCTATGCTATGGAGTGGTACACTGTCCCCACCGCTGGTTTAATGATCTGGGGTGGGGGTGGGCATGGCATACGACAGTTGGTCACCCCTAGAAGTGGTACGAGGAACAAGAATAGCTTAGCGATATGTTCAATATATCCTGCAGCCACATGTGTTGCCTTTCATAGCAGGACTTCCAACAGGCCGGATAATGCTCAGCCACACACACGAGTGCCCCCCCCAAAACACTGCCACACTTCCATGGCCTACCCTGGTTTTCAGATTTATTGCCAATAGAACATGTATGGGACCATCTAGGAGGCCAACTTTGACAGCCTATGATCTATAGGCTCAGTTGCAGCAAATGTGGACCAATAGGCCGCAACATACCATATGGAACCTGTATGCCTTCATGCTTGCCCGCATCACATTTTACATCCAAGCTAAAGGTGACCCAACGGAACTAAAGCCTCCCTTCAAGTGTTCAGCTTTCTGCAATAAATTATCATTTTGTTCTGATATTGTAATTGCTTATATCAACGTTTAGAATTGCGCATATGTTGCATTCAATGCAGACAACTCTGTCTAGGTGCTTGATTTTTATTTTTTTACGATGAGTACTTACTTCCTGTGGTATAAGTGAGTTGACTGCAGAAAGATTTCTCTAAAACTCAGAAAGTATCAGACTAGTATTAGACTCTGTGGTCAGTGTGAAAGATGCAGAATTTTAGGATAAATTGTGACTGAAAGTAAAAAAAAAATCACTAAAATATTATTCTTGGCACACTAAAATGTGATTTGTATAATAGCTAGTTTCTCGTCCATTGCATTAAGGGACACAGCTTAGACTGTGTATAGCTACTGCCTTTAGGAGGCAGATACTAAGCAGAAAAATGTTATCTCCTCCTATCAGCGATACCCCTCCTGCAAGCACCAGGCTAATTGGTTTTAGCTTGGTTTCTGCAGGAGGCAGACCTCTTTTCCTATGACTACCTTGGGAAATACAGGGCAGGCACTGGACTCTCCCTGGTGCATCAGCCAGGAGGCCTAACAGCAAGAAAAGGAGGTACAGCCTAACAACAGTTTGAACATGTCCCACCAGCCATAGCCCCTCCAATGAGACCACTCCCTCCACAAAGGGTAAGAGAGTACTGGGGCGCATATTGCTGGAGTAAAGGAGCCAATCAATGGATGGGTAAGGATACTTCACCATGAGGAAAGGATTTTCCCTCTCCTCACTCCTAATTTCTCACTCACTGAATGGGAGTGAACCCATCTCTCCTGCTACAACTCAATCATTCCTACTCAAGGCTCTTCATCTTAGTTTAGCCCCACTTAAACACTCCCTTCCTGGTGCTTCAGCACTTATTTTCCTCTTCTTTTACAACGGTTGGACAGTTACCTTTACTGGTGCCTCTCTACTCCTTTTTCTCCCATGGGTGCCAATTGCTGGAGGCCAGACTTTCTTCACTGCATGCAATGCAGAATCTCCTCCTGTCTGCTTTTCTGGAGGTGTTCGTGATATTACTAGGACCTCGGTGGCTGCACTACTCTGGTCATCCGATTGGTGGCTACACTTATGGGGTTGGGCTCACAGCCTCTCTTCAGCCTATCAGGGTGCTCCTGTAGGGAGGAGGTACTTCCAATCACTACTCTCTGGGTGGCCTTTTCCTGTGTTCCCATTGGTTTTCCTCTGACTCCCTCTTTGTGATTTTGGACGGTCCTTAAAAAGGCCTTGTGACTTCGAAGGTGATCATTATACACTGGATCAGGTCAGCCGTGGTGGCGGCATACCATGCAAAGGGCAGAGATCTCCCACCCCACCCTACCTGCCTTCCGCATTACTGCTTATTTTACTCTGGTTGTGGGCTAATGGGCAGCGCATAACGCCACTTCCACCCTTTCAGATTTGCAAATCAGCCATGTGGACTTCTTTGCACACTTTAACAAAATTTTACAAGGTTCACACCTTTACCGTTCTTCTGTCCCACCTTGGTACCTCAATTTGATATTGGACGCGATGTGGTCTCATCCCTCTTGAGCCACAACGTAACATTCCGGCCCGCTTTTTTGACCTAGAAGGTGCCTTTCTTGGTAGCAATCACATCCGCTCGCTAGGTCTCTGGATTTGCAGCCTTGTCAGCCAAACCTCCATTCATTAACTTCCATTAGGAAAACTTCCTTCTCGGTCAGTGGATGCTTCTTGGATGGCTCACAATGGTACTTTCGCCCTTTAAAACTGTAAAGGCCCATTTACATGGAGTGATCGCTAAAAAACGATCTTTTGAGCGATAATTGTTGCGTCTAAACGAGCGGCCATCGTGCACTACTAGCTGATCGTTAAATTCAGGCCAACCTAAAAATCGTCATGCGGTCGTTTCAGGACCGCACGCTGAGTTCTCCGTGTGTAGTGCTGATAGCATTGTTACCCGTTGGAGAACAAAGGAGCTGAATGGAGATAAGAGCCCTCCAGCTATTAAGTAGCTACTTAGCAGTTTATGCAAAATGATCGCTCAAAGCTGTCACTCAAACTGTCCTTTGAGCGATTATCGCTCTGTGTAAATGGGCCTTTTAAGCTGCCACCTAGGCCTCTCTACACACCACTTCCCAAGTTCTAGCAGGTGCGCACTTTTTCATCTGCTGGTGCCTCTGTCGAAGAGTTTTGCAGACAACCATTTTACTGATTGCATATGTCATTGTATACCTGTCCCTTTCCCCTGGGGACTCCTCTGGAATGTCCCACGGTCTTCAGCTTTGTCCCCCAATGCAATGGGCGAGAAAATGTAGATTTTTGTACTTACCGTAAAATCTTTCTCATTGCGATCATTGAGGGAAACGGCACCCACTCAAAGCGATCTTAGCATTCCAAGATAGACGGCCTTGTTGGAGCATTCTCCTTTGGAGTGGCACTTGGTTCTGAACTGTTTTTACAGTGTTTTAAGTCTGTTTCATGTTAATTGTCTGTCTTTTTCTGTCCTCCTTGTTGCTCCTCCTGCTTGCATACAAACGGATTAGCTCGGTACCAGCAGGAGGAGTATAGCTGGTAGGAGAATCTAATGCTTTTTTGCTTAGTGTGCGCCTCCTAGTGGCAGTAGCTTTACTATGGTCTTCAACTTTGTCCCTCAATGAATGCGATGAGAAAAATCTCGTTTTTCTGCCGATCCGAATAAGAAAATTTTACAGCTCTCCTTTACTTGCTAGATGAAATATTCCATGGCATCGCAACCTGAAGATTCTTAGGTGCACTGGCTAGCCATGAGTCACTTGGCACAAAACGCTGAAGAAAAGCAGGCTCCAAGAAAGAATTAATGTGTATTTATATAAAAAATGTGAAAAAGCATAATAAAGGTACCGTGTGAGATCATGTCTATGCGAAGACGTGTTTTGAAAGCAGCTTCCTGAACCACAAAGTACTCCTCCTTTAAAACCAATTAAGGACCAATCATCCGTTTTACAATATATTAGCGTATCGCATATAATTTGCGATACATTCGAATCGCATATTATAGTCATATTACAAGTCAATAGCTATAAATCAAGTCATTCTTGGAATTCACACCTCCGGGCATTGAATGGCTGTGATTGGTTAACGCAGCGCCGGCTTTCATTGACTGACGCCGCGCTGAGTTAGCCAATCAGAGCATTAGCTTTCTGGAGGCGGGGCATTCAAGCCCCCCATCCAGAAAACAATGCTCTGTTGGTGTGGAGGAGGTAGCGACAGCCTGCAGCAGATCATCGCAGAATACCACGGGAGGTGATTTATTGATTTTTTTTTTTTCTCTTCCCCCCCCCCCCCCCTCTCCCTTACAGGTAGTTAGTCCAACGTATAAGACGACTGTATATCCCAAAAGTTGGCGGTCGTCTTTTACGCCAGAAAATATGGTACTTTGTAGTTCAGGAAAGCAAGGAAGCAGTTTGCTTTCAAAATACATCTTAACATGGACATGGTCTCACATGGTACTTTTTTATTATGAGATTTTACATTTTTGATATGAAGATGACCTTTTTTGGAGCTGCTGTTTCTCCAGCATTTTTTTGATGACACGTTATCTCTAACTATAGATCAGGAAAGATGGCAGCCCCCATAGTTGTATAGAGAACAGAATAAAAATATGAAAATAAAAACCCATAAGGACAATGAAACATGTTTTTTTAGAGGAAAAATACAGAAAAGTGTGTGTGCGTGTGTTTGAAAGTAAATGCTTTCATTTTAATTAAAAAAGTTACATTCACACATACATGCCCACGGTTTATAATTCTGACCAGAAATGAGGATAGAAAATCTCCAGCTTTCTAGCTATATTTCAGTTTGCTCTTTAGAATATGTTGCACAATACATGGTAAGTTTCTGTGCCCCTGTTGCACCATGGTTTTGGTATTGGCTTTACCATTCCGAGATGGTTATTCTATTACTCTGTGTTGTTGAAAAGAGCTTGATCCAGAATAAGCATTTGCAAAATAGCTTTTTATACTGCAAGTGGTTTTACGTATAGTTAGACAAGTTGCCCACTTTGGTTCAGCCTTTACCATCTTTAGTAAATGTTTCCAATCAACACCGGTGTAGCAGTTTGAAATTGACCAACCAGAATTTTCTCACACTCCTAATAATCACTGACATGCTTGGTGGGCGTTGGATAAGGAAAATGTCCAACAACTGTGGTTAGGTGGAGGCAAATATGCTATTGCATTGGTTGGGTTCTGCAGACCTCTAGTTTAATGATGTGCACCCAACATTCCACTAGTTTGTAGAGGACTTTGAAATACAAAGGGGTTAACTAAAGAAGGTTGGTTGTCTCAAAAAGTAATTACTTGTACAATTGAAATGGATCATTTGCGGTTCTGGTTGGGTTTTGTGATGTTTTGTCCTTGTACACCATTCTTGACATTGAGCTAGAACGGGCCAGTGTTGATTTCTTTCTCATTATGACTAGGTCCTGGAAAATGTTTTGAAAACCTATGTAACACAATAAAATATACTGTTGCTGGGGCAAAAACAGGCTAAAGTTCTCCTGACACAAATGGCAAAAATCTGAATTACTAGATCCTAAAATTCCTGGGTTTGCTGGAGTTAAGCTTGATGCTCTACCTTGTAGTGGCCCTTTCCAGGTGTTTTGCTTGATTTTAAGACTTGTGCTGGATGCTGGGCGGTAAGTGGACATGGCTTGTATATATGTCACATATTGCATTAACAATGATTACAGGTGGCTTCACATTAGCAGATGTTCCTCAGATACAATTGGTCTATAATGCTATATCTGATACCAAACATATGTTGTCATATTTACTCTGCATGCCACCAAACAATTCTTTCTTAATAGTTTATTACATGGCTTTATATTCATGTCTTACATGATAAAATATTGTCTGTTAGGTTGACACAATGATGTTGCTTTACTAAAGGAGTACATGCTCAAACTTCATAATATAAGCTGTAATAATTCAGGCACCATCGTGGAACAGGGAGTGCTATCTGTTTATATAGGCCCTTTTTAAATGGAAAGAATATATGGACATGTCTTATGTCTATAAACGACAATATGCAGACAACCCCCTCCATGTCCTGAGCAAATGCTGCTCAGCCAGACACGGGCTTCAGCATCCCTGAAAGAAAGATCACTGTAGTCTGTGGTTTTACCACCGAGGCCATGTATAGTCTATCCATAGGATAAAGAATAAATGTCTGATTTCTGGGGGGTCTGACCATTGGGAACCCTAGCGATCCTAAGATCTACACCCTTGAATGCTGCTGTGAATAAAGCAGTGGTGGGCATGCTTAACCACCCCTCCATTCAGTTGTGTGGGACAGGCAGAGATGTATGCGTTCAGCAATTTCCATCACACTACTAATGACCACTTGTCTTAATGTTTGTGTGTTAGTGCTTCTTATGCTCCGCCACTGCTGATGTCATTGCTCTACCCCCTGGTGCCACCATCAAAGGTCCTAGAATATATAAAAAACAGAGTCTGACCGACAGAAGAACACCACAGTTAGGGCTCTTGGAAGGGGAGGACAAAAATAACACACTGAGAATACAACTCAGCCGTTATTATCTCAGAAGACACAACTCAGCAGTCCTGACAGCAGACACCAACCTACCACCATCCCAGAGATCCAGTGGGCTCAAGGACCTGTGATGTAACTGCTGTGGGAGGAGCCAAGCTGTGTTTGTCATTTGTGGTAATCGAGCTACTGGGAGTGTGATGTGCACGAGAAACACTGGGACTATAATGTCCTAATAATTACTAGTAGAATAATATAGAGCGATGGTCTCACATGCACCACATCACTCCATTAACAGGGCCCTAGTTCTTCAGACCACTGGGGTCCCCAGTGGTTGGATCACCAACGATCAAACTTCCTGTGGATAGGGCATAAATATCTTTGGTGGTAAAACCCCTTTAAAGTCGCCGATCTGTGCTTGGGGCTACTGACTGCCCCACGGAAAGGACGTCAGAAGAAACGAGATTGATGCATGTGGGATTTTAATATGCCTAATCCTTTACTCTGCTTAGAGATAAGTATTCAACTCCAAGTTGAATTTCAAAGCTGAAATATTTTGTATCCCCGGGAGATGAGCTGCTGTCAGTTTTCTGGCTGCAGCTTTCTTCATCTCTCCCCATAAAATACAGAACGCTCCGCTGAATGCGTTCATGTATATGAGGGAGTTGGGAGAAATAACTGTCAGCCAAATGAGTCTTCAGCCAAAAGCTATTGAAGGAATATGGCTTTCAGCCTTGGTTAATGCTATTGATACACCTGTTAGAGCTTTCTGTGTACACGTACAAACAGTGATTAAATACCATGCGTGAACCAGAAACAGATTATTTGGTAAGTTTTGGGCTGTTCACTTTATGGAGTTGAGTATATATTTGTATGGCTATTTGTGTTCTATTTTTACCAATCTCTGCTTTTTAACTTTTCCAACAATAAGTTAGAAAGGTCTGGACATGCAGAAACTACATAAAGTGTACCTTTCCCCCCCCCCCCTCTTAAATGCACAGAATAGGCAATTTTAAGCATTTTTGCAAAATGTTTTATTAGCCTATTCTGTAGGGGTTTTTTTCTCTTTTTCTTTCTTTAAAAACCTATCCTTTGCTATGCAGCTAGAAGACGTTGCTAGCAGCATATTAGTAATAGAGAGCAATCCAGCTGTGTCTGCACTGTTGTCACTAGTGCAGCTGCAGACACAACACTTTTTTTCATTATGACATTGTATTAAATGTTTGTTTTTGATGTTTTATTACTTTTTAACCCTTTTACTTAACTGCCCCAAACTCTGTCCCCCCCCCCCCACACACACACACGCTCTTCTATATAACTCATTGGTCTCAGTGGCTCTGTCCACAGCAGCGCACTGTGTATGGAGAAGCTGTTCTATGCTGAAGATGGCTTCTCCCCTTCACAGTACACCCGCTCACTGCTGGACCAGATGCTCTGAGCATCAGGTTGTTACATACATGCAGCTAATTTCAGCAGATAGAGCACTACCCTCATCTTGCAATGCTTGTGCAGTCAGTGTGTTTAAGCAGCCTCTAGCGACCACCAAGCTGCTGGTCAGGTGATGTGAAGAGGAAATATTGCAGAATTTGCTGCTGCGGAAGTTCCGCAGCATTTATGCTCCATATGAGCAAATCCTAAAAGCCGCCTCTCTTTGGGCCAAAAAGCCTCCAAAGGAATTCAGGGAAAGTGGGATAGCTTGCTAGTTAAAACTTAGTTTTATTAGTCCTCATAAGGAGCTGGAACTTGCAACAGCAGCCACCATGAACAATGTGAACAGGCCTCTGGAGCTCACCTGCTGAGGAGCAATATATTAATGGGTGTTTTTAATTAAAAGGAAGACTGCATAAGGTTGTTTGCCTAATTTCTCAGACTGGTTTACGGGACATGCAAGCTGTAGAGGCCTGTTTACAGGGCATGGTGCTGCATGGCGGCTACTGTTGCTGTGATGCTGTTTCCATTCGGTGGTGTGGACCAAAGCTGTGTGGGCTTAGAAGTCGTGGTATTACCAGGCTGTTCCCCTTGTGGGTGCTGTAATGTGTTGGTAGCGTCACCATTTGGTACTCTATCAATTGTAGGGACTAGAGTTGAGCGAACGTACTCGGTAAAGCACTACTCGTCCGAGTAATGTGCTTTATCCGAGTACCTCCCCGCTCGTCCTGAAAGATTCGGGGAGCGCCGCGGAGCGGGGAGCTGCAGGGTAGAGCGGGGAGGAACGGAGGGGAGATCTCTCTCCCGCCCGCTCTCCCCTGCTCCCCGCTGCAACTCACCTGTCAGCAGCGGCGCTCCCCGAATCTTTCAGGACGAGCGGGGAGGTACTCGGATAAAGCACATTACTCGGACGAGTAGTGCTTTACCGAGTACGTTCGCTCATCTCTAGTAGGGACCCATTAGAAACTGTTATTGTGTAGTGGCTAATGGACTATTTTTCCTGTACACCAAAAACTGGGAAAAAAATTGTGGAATAAGTTGGCGCTATACAAATAAAGATAATTATTGTTATTAACTAAACTACTGAGCCAAAATGCTGATTTGGTTTATTTTGCCTCCCTAAATAACTCAATAGAAGTAGTTTAAAAAAAAAAATGTTGAACCCTAATATAGTACCAATTAAAACTGCAGCTCATCATGCAACAAACAAGCCCTCATAGACCTCTGTTGATATGGAAAATAAAAGTACGGGACTTTGATTGCCTTGATGCAAAAACCTTAAAAAAAAAAAAATTGAAAATACGTGTGTGTGTAGATAGATAGTATGTGTATATAGTGGTTGGCCGCTGTGCTTGCTGGCTCAACCCTCATTGATAGTAATGGGGCTGCGCCTGCAGTTACAAGCACCAGCCACTACACGGGGGTTGAAGCTAGGTGCTTCTGCTCTGTACCTTTGTGTATAATGTAGCGCTGACAGTGGGTCCCTGATCAGCTGATTGGCTAGGTCCCCAAGTGGTGGAGCCCAGCTGATAAACTATTAATGACCTAGGTCATCAATAGTAGTTCTTTGAAAAGCATTTTTAACCTTTCCCCCCCCACCCCACCCCCCCATTTGTCATTTGAGGGATCCCCTACATAATTATGCTTCATGCCCTTTTAATCGCCTCTTGCTTTGTTCAAGTTGCAATAGAACACAGTAAAAACTTAATTATAATGGTGGACATCCTCATTAAAATAGATGTTTGTACACACACGGTATGCATTACTAAATAAAAAAAGTTTTAAGCATGTTTTAAATATGGATGCTTACACTGGCCGTAGTCATTGTGGAGTTAACGCTCTATTGTATATTAGGGAAATTAGGATTATACAGGTAACTAATATCTGACTATTGAGGGACAAATATCCCATGGAAAGGAATTATCACTTCATATGATACATTTTTCCCTTTTCTGTCTTTTTAATAGGATTCAGTCTATTAGTATTTGTTGACACTCTGCGAGTCCACTTTGATCTGTGGCTTTGTGTTTAAACGGAGTTAAACTAATGAGACAGTTTTTCTCCTCTACAACCAACAGAGCATTATTTCAAGGGTGACGGAAAGACCCTCAATGAAAGGTTTGCTGGGTATCAGACTGTCACAGATCAGCAAGCCAGCCGTCCAAAAAGCCCGGAAATACACAGGTATATGCCTAAAATACCATAACTGTCATTTTCCTTGCTAATCCTTCCATGTTAAAGGGAATCCATCACCAAGTTTGTTACCCTATCTGTCTCTAATGTTTGCTGCCCTCAGACTGTGATTCCAATGCAGCGGTCATGTTATTTGCTGCTGTAGTTTGCTTGAAATTGGCTTTCACCTGCTGCAGCCCAGTGTCCTTGTATTCATAAGTAGCGGACTAAGCCCTTCCTCCTGTGGATTATTGACAGCTTTCTTTCTATACTATAAATGGCGAGAAAGCTGCCAATCAGCTGTGAGTGGGCATGGGTGGAAAGGGCTACATACTTGATGCACTTTGCAGCAGACAAAGGCTGATATCAACAGCAAATTAAGTACGGTTGTAATAAAGTCTGTGTATCCTTTTGGAATTAACTGGATTTCTGCATTCTTACTAGTAAAATGTCTGACTGTGTCAGATTGTTATCCAAATTGCAAATACAAAGAAACTAAACTATTAACACACAAACGGTTGTACTGTTTTTAACTTTCATTGAGCACATTGAGTAACCATCCACACTGCAGGGAGAAAAAGTTATTGAACTCTGTGTTAATAACTTTTTAAACCGCTAATTAGCTATAGGTGTTGGTGTTTCAAGGCGATAAGATTTAACCCCT
Organism: Eleutherodactylus coqui; assembly: GCF_035609145.1. NCBI lineage: Eukaryota > Metazoa > Chordata > Amphibia > Anura > Eleutherodactylidae > Eleutherodactylus > Eleutherodactylus coqui. Next base: position 224,291,931 of record NC_089837.1, on the reverse strand, counting down.
TGAGTGGCACGCCCGGAAAAGTTCCGTGACAAGCTCCACTGCTCATAGCAACATAGCCCGGAAGATTTCCGGGCTATGTATCACTATGGGAGCTGCAGAGCACAATGCCACAAGCTGTGACATTGTGCTCTGCCTGCACAGACCCACAGAGAACAAAGCAAGGGCTTTGAAAAACCAGCAGAAGATATTGCCGACATGTCGGCAATGTCCTGCTTTGTTTACAGGTTGCCATAGAGACCATCGGCTTGTCAGAAGCAAGCCGATGGTCTCTGTGGCAGGGAGAGCTGGTTGTTAGCTGTCAGAGGACAGCTAGGTACTAGCTCTTACAGCAGAGATCAGAGAAAACCTCCGATCTCTGCTGTTAACCCTTTACATGCTGCAGTCTATGTGACTGCAGCATGTAAAGGGCTGTCACCATCGGACCCCTGGAATGTGATCAGGGGTCCTGATGGGTCCCTGTGGAAGTCCCCTAAAGGGACAAAAAAAATAAAATTTTAAAAAATTAAAAAAAAAAAAAGTAAAAAAATTATTTAAAAAATTAAAAAAACACTTGTCTCCCTTTACTTTGTAAAAAATCAAAAATACAATCACACATGTGGTATCCATGTGCGTCGTAATGACCCAGAGAAGGAAGTTAATACATTATTTAACCCCTTAATGACATGGCCCCTTTTTCTTTTTTCCCCATTTCTTTTTTTCCTCCCCCCCTGTTTAAAAAATCACAACTTGTCCCGCAAAAAACAAGCCCTTATATGGCCATGTCAATGGAAAAATGAAAAAGTTATGGCTCTTGAGACGCAACTGCAAAACTAGTTGAAATTCAATGATTAGACCATTTTAAAAAACCTGCCCTGGTGGGCACGACAGGGTGGTAGGAAACCTGCCACTCAAGGGGTTAAAGGTGTGCTTTTCATTGGTGCTTTGCCTATTGAGTAAAAGCACACAAAGTCTAATTACTGACAAATCTGTTCTTGTGTGTTTTATGCAAGGAATCTCTAACAGGATTTTAATTAGTGTGAAGAAAAGCCATCCTCTTCTCTCCAGATGCTAAAAGACTGAACAATTGCTATTTAAATTAAACGAATAATGAACTACCGAACGACTATTTTTATGCTGGCTGAAACTCCGCAATAAACGACAAGTGAATGAATAGTCCACGATGCCTGCGCACCTACATGTAATAATTATCACTCGCTTTCTCGTTTGAGCAAATTTTGAGCAATAATCGTTGTGTGTAAATGGTAGTTTAGTGTGCTTTATATCTCAATGCAACCGACTCGCATAAGGCCTCAATAAATGAACTTTTGAGATGAATGAAGCCTGAAAAAGCTACAAAAGCACTAAAGGGTAACAACAAAATACCCACAAGAAGACTCTTATGTGCAAAAAGCTCTGTTAATGGGTTCACTATATGACTGTTCATAGGACGACAACGCAAATGATCTGTTGCTGTGCAGCAAATAGAATGGCTGCCCTACTCAAGTTTGACCACGAACAACTGGATATTCCATAATACTTCTCAGCAGATGTTCTATGGACAGATAAAACAAAAGTGAAACTTTTCAGTAGAAAAAGTTCCTCGGGCCTAGATGCTTTTTGATCATGGAGGGATAGTAAATTCTTGGGTACATCAAAGTTGTACAGTTGCGCACTTCAGGTCTTTATTGAGCTCATTGAGTCTACATCCATAGCGGAGGGAGAAAAAGTGAACCCTTAATTTTAAAAGCATTGTGCCAAGATAAAAAGTTGTCCACAGGGAACAGCAATCCCAAAGGTCCCTGCACGAATGTAGCTGCATGTACATTTCAATGGGACTCCCACCAATCTGAATAGGGGCTAACTTTCTATCTTGGCACAACACTGTTAAAACGAAGCGTTCACTTTTTTCCCTCTGCTATGGATGTTTACTCAATATGCTAAATAAAAGACCTGAACTGTACAACTGTTTGTGTGTAGTAGTTTGATTGTGTTTGTCTATAACTGTAATTTGGATAACAATTAGGTAACGTTTTATTAACGAATGCAGAAATATATGTAATGATGTTATTAACCCTTTTCAATCCAATTTGTATCCTGGTTTTCCTAGGGGGCTTACTCTTTTTCTGCTGTTATACAACAGCGCTATATGCTGGCTAAAGCCAGTATTGCATGAGGTGACACGTTGGATAGGCTCTGACAGGAGAGAGGCTGGCAATATACAGTAAGAGAACCCCGACGGACGTCTTCCAACGTCGGAGCTGTACAGCCTTAAATCATAATGTCTTTACAGGTCAGACAGTGGATTGGAAAGGGTTAAGATTGCCAAGCGGAGAGCTCGGAGAGTCTGTGTGGCAGCTGACTTTCCCTGACGAGGGTTTTTTTTGTTGCATGTAGCATTGTTTCCTGTTAGAAGCTATGGAATCTGCAACTGAGATTCTGTACACAGCCTCCAATGCCGATGTGTAAAGAGCCTAAAATGGAGAAAGTAGCTTGGATTTTTATCTCATTTTCATTTCTTAACTTTGTTCTAGGAGGATAGATCTGTCTCCCAACATCCAGAGAAAACATGCATATATGCAGAATGAAGACAAGGCCTTTGTAGTGAAGGAAGAGCCGTCCAAGGTATTTTTTATTTTTTTACTTCACTCGGTTTTCTTTGAATAATACTTTGCAGTTTTTTTTAAAGACAACCTGTAACTATGAAAAATAAATGAACTACTATAATGTGTGAGTAGATGAAGAAACAGTGATTCCAAGCTTGTAATTTTTCTCTCTAACCTCGCTCTCTTCCCATGCCGTAGGCAAACTGTCTCGTACTCTTCATGCTAGTGCGGAGCCCTGTGTGTACTTTTCATCAAAGCTTGGGAGTGCTAGGCTTGGTTTTCAATTTCCAATCCTTGCTCTACAGACTTGTAGAAAGGCTCAAGCATTGATGTGAAGGAATGTTGCCATCCAATAGGTGGCGCTGCAGAGGTATTGTTCCATCTCCCTTATGTGCAGTTTTAGAGCATGGACTATTTGTGGTCTTACTATGGGGTAATGAAAGTGGGTTCAGATAAGACTTGCATCCTTCGAATCTGTTCAGCTATTCACACATTTCAGTAGTCTGTGGGTGAGGGGTGTTTATGTTGACAGAGTTTTAGGTTAAATCAGGAGTAAATCCTGAAGGAATAAAAAATATAATTGAAAGCTTTACGCTTCTCCCATTTATGAAAGCGCTCGTGTGCAATGTGTGCATTTGACAAAAGATTATTATTGCTTGTGGTATACTGTTAATCTTTTCAGTGCCCTAACAAAATTTGACTAGTGAAAACAGAGAATTTACCATGCAAGATGACAGCAGTCATTTTCCTGTGTGATTCCACATTCTACTCTAAGGAAGTCCTCTTGTCTGCATCTATTATTAAATGCTTCCTAACAATTACAAAGAATCCCAGAACTCTATATTCAATGAGATCATTTTATTGCATATCAGCAAATATTTAGTTCAAGGCAGGGTTCAGCACCTCCAGTCTTCTTCAACTCACAATAAAGGCCCCTTTAGACACCACTATTATCATTCGAAATTTGCTCAAAAGCCATCTTTTAGCGATTTATCTAAACGGGCGGTCATTGTGCACTTCTTGTGCACTATTCGTTCATCGTTGACTTTTAGTAAGCTAGAAGTCAGTGATGAGCCTTATCGGCGACGCGCGTTGAGTTCTCAGAGGGATACCGCTGATAATATTGTTTCAGCTGGTATCCTGCTTGGAGCTCTTAGCTGGATACCAGCTGAGAGCTCCGAGAACAAAGCAGCAGTATGCTGAAGACAGCGCTCCCACTGTCTTCTGCAAACAGCAGGAGCCTTCATTTACACTCTAATAAGCTCTTAAGTAGCTAATTGGCTACTTAAAAGTTTATGCAAAGTGATCCCTCAAAACTGTCACTCAAACTGCCGTTTAAGCGACTTTTGAGCGATCCCCTGTTAGTGTAAATGGGCCTTAAGAGATGTATCTGATTTAAATAACATACAAAATGTCTCACAATAGTGATGTCCAACGCAGTTGTCAAGGTGATCCAAACCCTATTCCCAATCTGTCTCCTCACTGGGAGTATGCATCTAATAAGCTTCCCGTTGCAACAAAGAAGCTTTTATGTGGCCTCCTGTTACCCAAGGACAGGAGGTAATTGTTAAGAATAATCTGCTGCTCTTAAGTGATACTTAAGGCTTATCGAAGCCTCATCAATGAAGAATGCCCAATTCAGCGATTCACCGAAGAAGAATACATGTGAAGCAGTCAAGTTAGTGTCTCCAGCTTATCTTCAGAAGCACATTTATTAAGTACATCTTTCATAGTAAGTTTGGTACTGACATGAGCTCACATTGTCCCCTCAGCATCAAATCAATATATCAATCTATAATCAACATCAAATCAATCTATAATAAACATTTCACATTGAATCCTAGTAAAGTTATGGGGTGTGCACATTAATAAGCATTTCATAGAGCATTTCTTATCAGTGATGTAACATGAAGTGAGAGGATAAAGCCTTGAAAGGGTACACCATGTACATAGACTAGGGATAATGCCAGTACATCTGGAGTACATGATTACATTAGTTTAGTTCAAAGTAACAGCTCATTATAAAGTGTTGACTTGTTTAGTGAACTGTGATGAGAAGGAATGGTGTAATACAAGGACATTTGTTACAATTTATAATAAAGAATTCTTCTTTATTTTTGTGTTTATTTTTCCACTGCTGACCTTTTGGTTCGTGAAGTGAGAAAAATGGCTGTAGTAATGATGTGCTTCTTAACACTTCAATTTCTCTCGCAGTAATATAAAAGCTTCTCTGTTGCAACAAGAAGCTTATTTGATACATACTCTGTAGACCGTAGAATCACGAAGTCTGAATAAAGTGAGATTTCACAGCTAGAAGTTTCGGCTGATGTCCTGGTGAGGAGATGGTTTGGATATCGTCACCCTCACAACTGTGTTTGATGTCATTATTGTGAGACATTTTGTATCTTATTTAAATTAGATGTGAGTGTCTCCTATTGTGACAGTTGATGAAGGCTGGATGGGCTGAAACATGTCCTGAACTGAATAACTGCTGATATGCAATAAACGGATTATCACTAAATATAAAGAAAGTGCTGGGATTGTTTGGAATTATCTACTGAACTTTTGTTCTTCCATGTGCACAGCAAGAGCCAGACGTGCTCATCTACAGGACTATGAAGGTTTCTAGTCTCCTAACAGGCTTAAAGACTGTGGGTCACAGACAATAATTTAAATGGATCTGGAAGAGAACAGGGCAGGTAGATTCAACAGTTACTGAAGATTGTTCCAAGTCCTAACCTAAAGGCCCATTTAGACACAACGGTTATCGCTCAAAAGATATCTTTTGAGCGACTTTTGAGATATAATTGTTGTCAATTTACAGCACAAGATGATCACTCAAACTTTGAGCGATCACCTTGTGCTCCGAGCGGGGGATGCAGAAGACAAGCGGGGTGTCCCCGCTTGTCTTCCACATCCAGCTGTTCTCTGCTCGGAGTGTCTGGCTGTTATACAGAGCAGGGTGTGGAGAACACAGCTGGACCGCTTTGTTCTTCATACTGCGCCTGTGTTCAAGGAGTGGGATACAGCTGAAACAATAGTATCAGCTGTATCCCGCTGTGAATCCCTGATAAGGCTCATTGTTGTCTTTTTGAGCATGCTGAAAGACAACGATCAGCGATGGCTTAATTAAAACTGCACGATGTCAGTGTAGTTACATACAACGATTATCGCTCAAAGGACGGCTATTGAGTGAATTTTGAGCAATAATCGTCATGTCTAAATGGGCCTTTAAGATATGGGATAACTGTTTGAACTAGGAGATTGAATACCTTTCGTTTACCAATAGTAGGATAATTAGATCTGGTGCACAAGAAAATAGAGCAGTTGCCCATAGCAATGAATCTGGTTTCAGCTATCATTTTTCATCCCTCCTCCTCCCCCTTTGAAAATGCAAAAGACACATGATTGCTTGCTGTAGGCAGCTCATCACTCCAATCTTTTCTTTTTCTCTGTTTTGACAAACCTGCCCTACTATGTCTAGCATATATGCATACAAGGACTTCTGTGTACTTCATGATGACTCTGATGCATGATTTCTTTACATATAGCAAGTACACGAAGAGAGTCTTCATTTGGAGGCCCAATCAAAACCCAATGTAAAGAACTATATACATTGCATTTGAAAAGTCTTCAGACCCTTTCACTTTTTTACATTTTGTAATGTTGTGGCGTTGTACAAGTTGTCATGGACATCTTTTTTCCCCTTGCACCAATTGTCATAAATGAACCTCCTTTTTATCTTTGACTTCTCTTATCTAGACTTTAACGGATATTTCATAAAGTTGTACTACTCTCTATACAGATAGAAAAGAAAGTAAAGAGTAGTTCGATTGATCTGCGGGGTGATACGAACCGTCGCAGGAAAGAGCGCAGTAAAGAACGAGGGGACTCCAAGTGTTCCCGGGAATCGGGTGATTCTCGCAAGAGAGAGAAAGCACAGAAAGAGCACAAGGAATTGAAAGTATTCAAGGATGACAAGTAAGCAGAATGCATATCAATCTAGCAGCAAGCTGTGAATGCTTTTTGAATACACTTTCTCAAAAATTTGTTTAACATAAACAATCACAATTGTTTGTTTTACAGCAAAATTGTATTTGTCTTTTACACGACTAATGGTGGATGAGGACAAAAACTTTGGAATAGCAAGCTAACTGAAAAAAATGACAAATTATTGTGTCCTATTGTCCAGGCAACATCAGGAAGTTGGACTTCAGTGCAGTGCATTTCTAGAGCCCGTTTGTGTAAGAACTTTGGTTCTTTCTGCTTGATTCCACTTTTTCCACTCATAACACCGCAGTTTGAAAAAAAATCACTAATTGCTGTTGACTCTTCAATGAAGGAAAAAACATGTATTTGTTTGCAAACCACAGGATATTGAAGTGACCAAGAATATACACCAATGTTTGCAGTTTGTGCCTGGAGTCAAATATTTTTGGGACCTATTTCTGTTACCTTTTGAGACCAGAATTTTCTAGATTCAGTAGAACGTTATTTGTTTGTGTTTACAATGTTAATGTTGTGGTGATTTAGTTTAACATTTTTATTTTCAGTTTAGTAGCTCAACTGTTGTATGAGAAGCTATTTATTTTATGTAGTTTTTTTTCTTTTCGTTTTTACCTTTAACTACATGCATATATTACACATACAAAAAGGTACCAAAAAAGACAATATACAAATATAGAAGTTATAGAAATTGTCTTCCTGGAATCCAAAGTGATGCCAGATTAAGAAATTTTCCTTTTTAGTTGAATGAAATAATGACTTTTTATACTTTCAAGGGAAATTTTAGATTTTTTTTAATTTGCTATATACTATATTTGGGGACATGGGGAAAAAGTTTGCTTCTATCAGTGCTGCACTGCTGTGGTCGATTCAAGTAAAGTTCCCTGCATGCCAGATGAATTGGATTGTCAGTATATGGGGGGAAAAAGCTTAAGGCTGGGTTCACACGGGACAGAATTGCTGCGGAATGTCTGCACGGCAATTCTGCCCGCGGCTCCTAATCCCGGGATTAGCCAGAAAAGTGGACGAGATTTTGCAAAAATATTGCCCACATACTGCAACCAAGCCGCACGAAAACTGACATGCCGCGTGAAAAACAAAGACGCAGCATGTCAATTCTTTTTCCATTTCCGCAGCAGCGTCTCTCCTTTCTATGGGGAGATATGGCTGCAGCAGAAATGCAGGCAGCGAAGCTGCTTCAAAATCTGCAGTTAAAGGCTGTGGGTTTTGAAGCTGCGCTTATCCCATGGAAATCTCGTGTCTTTTTCCGTACGGCCAAGCCACGGGATTTCCGTCCCATGAGGACACAGCCTAAGGGACATTAACCCCCTTTCTTCTGTGGATCAAAGATTGGACTCCCTACCAATAAAAATGTTTTTTTCTACTGATGTGTCCTAATATTCTAAAATGGGAGTACCATTTGATAACCGTTCAAGAGAGGCCTGGATGCCTTTTTTGAAAAATCCAATTTTATTATATTTTATAATCCCTGATTACTTCATTATTCTTTAAATTGCCAGATAAGAGTCAGGAAGGAATTTTTTTCCCCTTAAATCGGGAAAATTGGCTTCTACGCCCATTGAGTTTTGGTTTTTTTGCCTTCCTCTGGATCAACATTGGGGGTAATAGGCTGAGCTGGATGGATGTCAGCTTAAAATACTTTGTTACTTTAAGGCTTGCTTAAAACTTCAGAACTTTTTATGAGCGACTATATAGTTAGTGTTTTCCATCCAATCAGTGGAGTAGATTTGAAATTGGTTATTCATACTTATATGGGTAAATATTAGTAATTTTATAAGGAAAAGTTCTGCAACATTCTTATCATTTGTATTTCAGTTCCTTATTTTCAAAATCTATATTTTGCTTTTAAAGGCAATGTTATAGGGAACCTGTCATGACCTCAGCCTCATATACTTTATTTATACGCAACGAGCTTCCCCAGTCCTGCGCGGTGTTACCCTGAAGCCTGTGCGCACCAGCAGTGTGTTTTCAGACCGCTATGTATGTACGCTCTCCCATTAATGGGGGAGAGCATGCACAGAGCGGACTGAAAAGAGTCATGCTGCTGGCGCTTGTTGGCTTCGAGGGGACATGGCGCAGGAACAGAGGGCCCAGTGAGTGTAAAACAGTGCTTCCCAGGCACCCCGTTCCCTGATCTTTTGACGTAATTAATGGGGCTCAAAGGTCATGAGAGGTTCCCATTAACTTTATTCTGCAGATGAAAACCTTTTAGGAAGAGACTAGAGATGAGCGAGCGTACTCGGTAAGGACAGATACTTGAGCGAGTATCGTCCTTACCGAGTACCTGCCTGCTCGCCTGCAAAGATTCGGGTGCCGGCGAGTGGGAACTGGGGGAGATCTATCTCTCTCCACACCCTGCTCACCCCCGCTGGCACCCTAATTTTTTGCCCGAGTATCTGTCCTTACAGAGTACGCTCACTCATCTCTAGAAGAGACCAAAATTATATAGCTATGTTTTAATGCTTTTACAAGGAAAACAAAGCTTCACAAAAACTATGGTGTGTCAGGCACAACTTTGTCTTTTGACAGCTGTGTGAAGGTTTGTTTTAGTAATTTTCGTTTTGCTTGGTGAGCTGTACTTATTATTGATAACATCTTGAGTAGGTACAATTAGATAACTGTAATTAGATATAGTATAGTATTTTTTTAGCTGCAATTTTAGGACATTCGCCCAACAGGATGATTCGGACATGACTATACTAATTATATAGATTTTTGTAAGAAATGGGAACACTTTTTTAAAAATTAAACTTTTCTTTGTAGTTAAAAAAAAACAAACAAAAAAACATTTATTTGCTTTGTGGCACATAGGGGAATTTACTATATGGTTACTGGTACATATACTACAATACTTCTGTATTGCTATGTGTGCTCCTTGCAACATTCCCCTGTTCCATGCTTTTGGTATATTGGGAGTACTAAAATGTCAGCCTTGAGAAGGGGCAGTTTTCAAGCCTGTCCATGCCATGGAGTGGAGTAGGAAGGCGTGCTCGAGGGTGCCCCCTCCCTTTGTCTATCAGCTTAGATGCCACAGCTGATATTGTATATTGCATTTTGCGGGTTAATTTCGTTCACTCTCCATTTTGTTAGAGATTTTCTTTGTCTTGAGTATTGATGGCCTATCCTTGGGAATCTGACTTCTGACACCCTGCTGATCAGGACTGTAGATTCAGTGAGAATTGCATCCCCTTCATTGTTTACCAGGCACAGCAATCATACCTTTGCTTGTGGCTGCGCCCGGTATTGTGGTGAGAGTCTATACCAGTCATAGGCACTACTAAAAGTATGTGTTCGGCTCCTTTCTAAGGTAGTTTTACATGCAGCATAAATGCTGCAGAATTTCCACATACAAAACAGTCAAAATTCACATCCGTAGCTCACTTTAGAAGATACAGTGCTCCCCTCAGCTATCAAGTCTTTGCACTGTTAGTGCTTCCCAGCACCCATTGGCCAATATTGAACACAGTGATGATGGTCGGTTGATGCTACTTCCGCATGACCTGACCAGGCCACTGAGTATAGATTTTTAACTTGGTTTTGGATGCAGAAGTGCTGCAGAATTTCCACAACATGTAAATATACCCTTGGTCAAGTTGATTGGAGGGTGTGCCAGTAGTCAGTTGACCATTATTCTAATATTTATGACCTATCCTATAGGTAGGCCATCAATATTGTAGTTTTGGAGAACCCCTTTTAAGGTTGCTTTTTTTGTAGGTAGCAAATAGGGCCTAAAGCTACTTTAATGTAAACGTTTTCTAAGCAGCTAGCTGCACATGAGGTGAGGGTACTCGATAGGTAATGAAAAGAAAACCAAAGCGTTTGTTTAAATAATACAAAATACGCAGACTTTTGTACTCCAAGTTTAGTTTAATAGCAAAAGTCATGTGCCAATTCAAGAACTGTTTAAAAACCATGAGATGCATTTCGAGAGAGAGAGAGATTACTAGGACGTTTCAACCAAATTGGGGAAAGTGAGGGAATAGCAGAGAGCAATTGGGGAGATATCCACTAGGATTCCTTCTAGAGCTAACCTTCGCTGTGATACAATTGCTGCTGTCGTCTGTCTTGTCTGTACGTGGTGTTGGTCTGTTTTTTATAAGCGTTCTTTTTGTGTGTTATGTGTGGATTTTGTTTTGTACAGCAAAAGAAGAAAAGATCATGAGCCATCTCCTTCTCTGTCTGATGATGATAAAGACAATAAGAAGGAAAGCAGAGATGAGGAATTCAAAGGCCCAGTGGAGCCCAAAGAATATCCCGTATTTACAGGCGTCAGTAGGCCCAGGGGCACATTTGTAAGTTTTCTAAGAATCTATACCATGAGTAGTCGTTAAGCATACACTGCAAATGTATTAATAGACCTGTAACTGTATGTAAAAGTAATTTAGTCAACAACTTGACAAAATATTTTGTGGTAAAATGTGGGCACTTTGGCTAATTCCGTCCAAAACTAACTTTTTAAGTAGATTTTCAAACATGATTTGATTTCTCACGCTTCTCTCCTACAGTCCAGGGACCATCGTTATGTAGTTATTCATCAGGAGTGGAGAGAATCTCCTGCCCAGTCTGTGACCATTCACAGCGACCCCATATGTTAATATATTTATCAAACCAGTAGAGTGCTTAGAAGTTCCAGAATGTTAAAATGCATCAAGTTTTGAGTGAAAGACAAAAATATAGGACATACAAAACTGAAGATCTTCATAGTGTAATACAGAGGTCCCCAACTCCAGTCCTTAGGGACCACCAACAGGTCATGTTTTCAGGAAATCCTGTGGTAAGAACACCTGTGGCAATGTTTGAAGCACCGACAATAATTACATCACCTGTGCAATACTGAGGAAATCCTGAAAACATGGCCTATTGGTGGTCCCTTAGGACCTGAGTTGGGGAACACTGGTGTAATAGACTTGACCAATAAAAGATACTGCACCAGGATTTTCCAAAGTCTGTGCTGCACACTGTGTAGAAAGTAGTGAAACTGTTATAGTGTGCACACTGTTATCAAGGCTTGTGTCATCAGTAGAAGGTTGTCTGTACTGGAGTCTGAGAAGCGGACTGTGCATGTGAAGCATCCAGTATTATAAGGGAATCGCACATTATAATACTGTGTGCTGTATTGTTGTACTCCTTGCTGTAAGTGGATCCTCTCTTCCCAAAGTAATTTGTAGCAATTTTTTTTCTTAGTGTAGCCTCCCAGCCACAACTATCGACATTTGTCAAATTCTGGAATGTAACGGGAATATGGAGTGGAAAAAATGGATAACAATGTCATTGTATCATTCCTGTCATCTATTCTCCATAAGGTTTAGTGTAATTTGTGATGGCTGCAGACTATTTTGCACACTTTGGGAGATAATGTATTGCCTTTTGAAATTATGGTGTCTTGTTCCCTCAGCTTTTTTTTTTTATATATATATAGTAAAGGCAAATGGAAGCGATCCAAAGGCTCGACTTATGTGAAGTGACTTTTTAGAGGGGTATTGTAACAACTTTTATAGTATCCATATGATATGCTATAAATGTTTGATCAATGGGAGGGTCCCCCATTACTCCTCAAGCCAGTGTTATTGATTTCAGGATCTATTCCATGGATAGTATACGGACGCATTATAACCTAGAGGTGTATCCAGATGCATGATTTTTCATACTAACTGATGGACTGCATGGAAAAAAGCATGGCATGTCCTATTGTCATCTGTGAAAACAGACAAGAATAGGGCATGCAATATGCAGGTCTGTGTAGCTACGGTGGCACACGGATAGGTGGCTGTGTTGTCTGACGCAAGCTGCTTTCGGGTTTCTCAAGCGCAAGTCTCATTTGACCTAAGAGAAACAAAATCATGTAGGTATAGTATTTTTTAAGCAGCTAACAAAAATAACAAGCTTTCAAGACTATGTAGGTCTCCTCATTAGGCGGCTATAGCAAAGTATCTGAAGAAATGCATATATATTATATAAAAAGAGGCGTGTAGCATTTAAAAAAAAAAACTTATGGTACATTTCTGGGACATTCATATTTTTTACATTCAGTGTTTGTGCTTTGTGATCAAATGCACTAAATGTCCTCATCGCCACACAACTAAGGACAAAAAGACACATTTAGCTGTGGCTAAACATTTTTGTAGGCAAAGACCCAACATAAAACATATGGGTGGTGTTACATTGAAAGGCAACTTCAAATAAATCCCAAAGAGACTGGAGGGTGTGGGAATAATGCGGTAAGGATGTTTGGTACACTGAATATAGGACTGCATTTGTCGCAAAGATTTGAAGTCTAAGGCTGGGTTCCCACGGGACGGAATCCCATGGAAATATCGTGGCTTGGCCGCACTGAAAAGCTGCAAGATTTCCGCGCGAGAGCTGCAGTTTCAAAACCCGTGGTATTTCGCTGCAGGTTTTGGAGCCAGTTGGTCGGTGGCATTTCGTTGTGACTTTCTCTCCCCATAGAGAGGAGTGAGGCCGCAACAGAGAAAAAACAATTGACATGCTGCGGCTGTCAATTCCCCCGCCACATCGCTGGTTCCGCACGACTTTGCTGCAATGGATTGGCCGTCCTGTGTGGACGAGATTTTTGCAAAATCTCGTCCACATGGCTGGCTAATCCCGGGATTAGGACCCACGGGTGGATTTGCCGCATAGAAATCCCCCGGCAAATCTGTCCTGTGTGAACCCAGCCTAACTGCACTTTCTAAAAACTCTTGACATGTCATGTCAGGAGCCTTGCAGACCACCTGTTGAGCCCTTCTTCAGGTAGGGAGCAGTGACTACACTCAGTGCTTCAGCTGGCTTTTTCTTGCCTCCGTGGGGGTATTAGTACCTAAACGCCTACAATAAAAGTCACACCATTGCCTGTGTGCGGTCTTAAATCTCAGTTCTTTTCTGTAGGGGTTCATATGTAGACAGACAGTTTCTTCAGATACTTTGTTATACCAACCTGATGAAGAGACTCAGTTTGTCTTGAAAGCTTGTTGTTTAACCTTATTTCTTTGTCAGCCATTAAGAGGTGTCCTATCTACAAGATTTCCTTTAAGGCCTCTTTCACATGACCGTATATTTCATTGCTGTTCCATCCATATTTTGCTGTCTATTAATACAGAGCTAATGCTAATCTAGGAGTCTATTCACATGGGTATATAAAATGAACAAGAATTTTAAAAATGCAGCCTGCATTAATTTTGTCTATTTCTGTGTAATGTGCCCACGTTCATGGAGAGTGACTAAAATACAGATGAATCCGTATTTCATCAATATTGTATCCGTATGTGCATTCATTGGTATTTTCTGTTGTGCGAAAATAGGAATCTGCCCTGCCTTTAGAGAAATCAGACTGGAGATGGTTCCATATGTAGTACCCCCAACCAGTCAGACATTTATGCATATCCTGTGGCAGTGCTCCTCTGCTCCAGTTCTCAGGTACCTCTAACAAGTCAGATTTTCATGATTTCCTTGGTATTTTACAGATGAGGTAATTGTCATGTGAGAATTGCCACAGCTCTATAGAATATTAAAGTAATCGCCTGTTTGGTATGTGAGGACTGGAGCTGGGAAACCTTTCCTATAGATATATATTCCATTGATATCTGACTTTGGAATGAGGGATATAAAGTGTGTTATAGATGACTACGTTGTCTATCATCATGAAATCTGACCCACAAGTGAATCTATGCCTAATATCTTTGTATGTGTTGGTCACTAATTATAAAATGCTGAGGCATGTGTTACATGGCGTTACATCTTATAAACTTCATTTTGCCAGCAGTTTCTTTCATACACAAATAAAATTGACCACGTAATCGTCTTTGCCATGTTCAAAAGGAACACTTCACCAATTAAACCAATTGTTTAGCAGTTCCGAATTAGAGGCAGAGGCCGTGCTCGAGGAGTGTTTGCTGGAACAAGTACTGCTCCTGTGAATACAGCAACAACTTTTCAAAAGCGAACTAAAGAGGAGGAGTGGGATCCAGAATATACTCCTAAAAGCAAGAAATATTTTCTGGTGGGTTTTCAAGGTTTTACATTTGCATGAACAAACTGCCCACTTTACCACACATATTTATCAATGAACTGCTGCCTCAGCCAGGGTCTTGGTGAACAGATTGTGAGAGTAATGTGGAAGGGGCTTATAGTAACCAGTGTTATAGCGGCTGTTTTTTTTTTTGTTTTTTTTTTTTTTTTTTTTAAATATATAAATTTGCTACCTAAAATAGAAAGGTCACCGCCCATAGATTATTTTTAAGGTTCTTTTTGTCTTGTGGATGATGATAAACAACTTAACTGTTTAGGAAAACACATAAAATAACTTGCAGTTATTAAAAAAAAAAAAGTTTAAAAAAAATTGCCCACTTTTTTCTGTACTGTTTTATTTTTCTGTCTCGTTACGTCAGACAAGCAAGCATATAAGCCCAGGTTTTATAAAGACAGGTGTTTTTTACATCTGTCATAATGGCTGGAGTAAGAGGCACCAAATAATTAATTTGGCAAACATGTCTTAATAAATTTGGTATATCTTTTGGCAGGCTCTGGTATAGATTTGTGCCTTAATTTACACCAGTTTCTGGCCTAAGTATACAGCCCCCTTCTGTTATGCACCACCCACATTTTTATAAAGTGATGAACGTGGCATAAAACCCAACAGTTGCTCATTTTTGTGTAAAATTAGTGTGTACCAATATTTGCCCCTTTTTTTTATACTGGCAAACTGGATTTGGGGGAAAAGTGCCTTGATAGATTCCACATAGAGGGTGGCATAGAGTATTTATCATACTAACGTAGTGATGACGTGCTGGGTAAATCCAAGCATTTCATGCTGCACTCATCGTTCGCTCACATTAGAGTTCTATATTCTGTATGCATCATCAGATGAGCCGGTTGACATTCTCCAGTTTAATGGCACAGCATGGTCTGTGTATTTTTATAGTTTAGGTATGTAGGGACTGTAATGAATACACCTGGAAACCTTTTTTTTGAACCAAGCTGTTGGCAGTGAATTTTGATAAAGATCTGTGCTAGTTTACAAATGAAACATGAAGCTGCTTGTAAACCTGTACAATACAAATGTTATGGTGATTTACAGATGGACTTTATCAATGAGTGCCTTGTTGACCACAAATATTATTTGTAGACGTGCTTTTTAACTAAACGTAACAACAAAATGAAAATGTTTGTTTAGCATGATGACCGAGATGATGGCGTGGACTACTGGGCAAGGAGAGCAAGGGGACGTGGCAACTTCCAGCGTGGAAGAGCAAGGTTTCCTTTTAAAAAGTCTGGGAGCAGTCCAAAATGGACGCATGACAAGTACCAGGGAGATGGTCTTATTGATGAGGAAGATGAAGCAATGGAAGACAGGCGCAAAGATGAAAAGGTACAAAATAATTTTATTCTACTATATAATAGACTTTTTTTTAATTAAACCAATAGGACATACACAAGCAACAACCTAGGCATATTGTTGCATACTCCATATGCATATGAGCTACCATGTGCAGGCATTCAATGGAGTGTAACATGAATCAAATGACTTCCTTTTATTTAACTTTGACAACTTTTCAATGTTCTCAGCAGTACATACATTTTAAAGTATGCTCAGAGTTCAACTGGTGCATTGGGGAGCTCAGATAGCAATATATTTCTGCTGTAGTTCTAAGTGTGGGACGAAGAGGCTAGTGTTTCTTACGACACTCTTAACCCTTTCCAATCCACTGTCTGACGTCTGAAGACATTATGATTTAAGGCTGTACAGCTCCAATGTTGGAAGACATCCGTTGGGGTTCTCTTACTGTATATTGCCAGCCTCTCTGCTGTCGGAGCCTATCCAACGTGTCACCTCATGCAATACTGGCTTTAGCCAGCAGATAGCGCCATTGTATAACGGCAGAAAAAGAGTAAGCCCCCTAAGAAAAACAGGATACAAATTGGATTGGAAAGGGTTAAGCCTAGTTATTTAGGAGTAAGAGGCATCTGTTTCTTTGCTTTGTTTTACACTCCAGAAAATGCTATGAGCAGGCTTAGATTTAAGTTATACTTTACGCCAATTTCTGTTGTAAATTATAGTACATTTGTTCATCTACAGGAGGCCACACCCCTTCTCTTACCACTTTACAAAAGTGATGAGAAAAGGTAAAAGTCATTTTGTTTTTTGTGCACATATAGCATACATCAAAATTTGGGACTCTTGTACATCAGAAACTGGCTTAATTGGTTTGATAAATTCCCCCACATGATGTTGGGTCACTTCTGACCGTAGAATGTAACTAAACTATGGTATGTTCCAAATGAAAGAAGCAGCCGTTTGAAAGCTATGCATATAATTAGGAAACCATGAAATGGCAATAAATCAGTACAAAAGCAGTAAACTAGAAGTTTACGCAACTGATTTGCTTCATGGTTGTTGCATTTACTAAAGGTTGTTGCATGCTTATGTCACCATTTGTAGTCCTAGAGCATTAACACTTTTTTTCTTTCATTCACAGGAGTAATGCAGCCGGACAAGACCAATACTACGCTTTTTTTTATTGACTACATTTCATTAGTCACCCAGTATATAAACTGTATTTTAATTCAGTTCCTAATCAACAGATGGAAAGTTGTTTTAAAGACTCTAACATTTTCATGTGGAGTATATCTAGGCCAACAAGACTCTGAAGAAACTGATAAATGTGATTGCTGTTCAAAAACCACAACTTTTAAGATTTGGCTTTTAAGTGTTTGTTTACACCGTGTGTCTGCCTTGGTTGTATGGTAAAGATTGTGAAAGAGTTCTCTTTCTTTTGTGATAGGTAAACATTTGCTTTGCACACATAGAAAGTATGCAGTTGTAACAGATATTTGCAAATATTCCTTGAATTTATGGATCTTCTATAGTTTTGTCTGGATTTGAATTTTATTTACAGACTTGATATTAAAAGGGTTGTATGGAAAAAAAATCGTTAAAAAACCTTCCTTTTTGTGGTGTATTTTTTTTTTCCAAAAATTTTCATAAAGATATATCCTTTACTTTAAGATTGTTTTACTACAGCTTCAGAGTTGCATTATAATGGATAGAGAAAAAGAAAAATCATGAAAAATAGCTGCTTCCCACTGAAACAAACTAGAACAAAACTCAACATTTAGCTCAAGGCATGTAAAATCTTTTAGGGCTCATGTCCACGGGCAAAATATGATTTAGGATCCGCAGCGGATCTCCCGCGCGCGGATCCGCACCCCATAGGGATGCATTGACCACCCGCGGGTAGATAAATACCCGCGGATCGTCAATAAAAGGCATTTAAAAAAAAATGGAGCATGAAAAAATCTGGACCATGCTCCATTTTCATGCGGGTCTCCCGCGGGGACGGCTCCCGCGGGCTTCTATTGAAGCCTATGGAAGCCGTCCGGATCCGCGGGAGACCTAAAATAGGAATTAAAAGCATTTACTCACCCGCAGCGGACCGCGAAGCTCTGCTCTTCCTCACGGCCGCATCGCCCTTGCTTCGGCTCGGCGGATGTGCCCGGCGCATGCGCGCGGCACGTCGACGACGTGCCGGCGACGTCAGGAATTCATCCGCCGGCCGAAAATGAAGATCCGGCCGTGAGGAACAGCTGACCTTCGCCGCCCGCTACGGAAAGGTAAATGCTTTTAAATTCTTATTTTCGGCGCTCATGTCCGCGGGGCAGGAGGGACCCGCTGCAGATTCTACATGGAGAATCTGCAGCGGATCTGATTTTCCCCGTGGACATGAGGCCTTAATGGGCCACTTCAGTGAATTTTTTTCCCTGTTCATTATGTAAGTAGTTTCCCAGGATACGTGTCCGCTAATATTTCCTTGGTTAGTTATTCATTTATCTGAAAATTCCTAGAGTCCTTTTCTTCACTTGTGTCTTGTAATCTCATTGTGTTGGTCGTAGAATTAGGCCCCATCTACACGCAACGATTATCGCTCAAAATTTGTTTAATTGATAGCATACGAGTGACAGTCGTTGTGTGTAAATGCTACCATCATTCACTCTTTTGCTGAACAATGATTTTAAGGTGAGCTTAAAATCCATTGTTCAGACAGAGAGTAGATAACGCAGACCACACGCTGTGTTCTGCACGGGAGCAGCTGATAACTTTTGTATTTGGCTGACAGCCCATGCGAGAACAAAGCTGATTGCAGAGCTCAGACCACAAGCAGCTCTGGAGGCTCATTTACATTCAAATGAAGCTAAAAAAAAGTGGTAATGGGCATTAGTGTCCATTAGCACTTTATGCAAAATGATCGCTAGAACTGTCAATCTTTCAATCATTTGAAAGATTGTCTTTGTGTGTAAATGTGCCTTTACTTTTGCTCTGAGTTCTCAAGAAGTCACTTCTTTCAGTCACTAGAAATCCTGCATGATGAAACTGTATGGACTATACCACACAAGATCTCCACAGGAAGACCAAACTTCTGTCACAGTTACTGCTAATAATTAGAGGCTTCTATCATACAGTTGTAATAAAGAAGTTGACCATTCATTCACCTGACTGTATACTTATGGTCTTTAGATTATTTAGGTGAATATAGAAAGTAATGATAATTTCAGTTACCTTCCAGCAGGCAGCGATGGTACTGGCTCTAGCTAGTCATGTCCGGATGCTAATGCATCATAGGATTGCTAGCACAGCATAGAAGGTGAGACATCTAGAAATCAAGATATTTGATAAGTATTAAACAGGAGGCTGCACTGTATGGAAGTGAATGCAATATACTGTACATAGACGACATCTAGAGTGTGACAGTCAATCAGATGAGTGTAGTGGCTCTTCAAGAGTGTTCACATGCTGGGTAAATTTTAATAAATAAATACAGTACAATTCTGGCTCAGTTCGTTGCACCCGCGGGTTTACATGCTTTGAACCATACTATGCGCTTGACTGTTTTAGCCTCTTGTTTGACAAGAAACATTGGCTCCTTCTCTGCAAGAATTGCCATCAAAATGTACACTTTATGGCTAATAGCCTGTTTTATACCTGACCATTACCCCTATATAAGTGAGTTTGGAGATTCCATTCTAAAATCCATGGGTGTAAATATGGCGTTGGCACCCTTTTTCAATTCTAACAGCCGCCAATCCTCTGCCACAAGATTTCGGAGTGTGAATTTGCCCATTAAGCTGAAAGAGCATTTATGGAGTCCGGTGCTAATATTGGACGAGAAGGTCTTGCAATTTATGTTCCAATTTATCCCAAACGTGTTTAATGGAGTTGAAGTTTCTGCAGGATACTCAAACTGCTTTGCATAAAACTTATCAAACCATATCTTTATGGATTTTCCTCGCGTGCAAGCGAAATGTCCTGCTACAACAGGTGAGGGCATGCCCCAAACTTGCCACATAGTTAGAAGCCTATAATTCTCTAAATTGTCTCTGTATGTTGTACAACTTAACATTACTCTCTAATGATATTAAGGGGGTGGTCGGAAAAACATTCCTATACCAATATCCGTACTCAGCCAAATATCACAGTACGAATGATGCATACTGCTCTAGGGTGACAATTTGACTAGGTTGGCAAATGGCAAGCTTTTCTTGGAACCTGCAGCTGTTTGCTTTTCTTTCTTTTTTTTCTTTTTTTTTTACTTTGCGCTAGTTTTGATTTTCACCCTCTTATTCTACGGTAATATGTCACTATTGCTCCCAAGATCATGACACCATTCTTGTTATACAATTGCCATTCTATGATTAGAAATTTTCAGACCTTAACCCTAAGCTCACTTCACTATTAATGTGATTATAACTCATTTCACAAGGTCAAGAAAAATTGTTAAAAGAAAAATCTGCTGTGTAGGCGCAACTCTCCAGAGGTTCCAATAAAGGTACCAGAACAATTCGATGAATATCCAACTTCTCGTTTTATTCAGAATATTAAAATTAAAATCCAGCTAATAAACGCGTTTCGGGGTAAACCCCTTCATCAGTAGTGCTGGCATGACTTCATTCTCAGGGAAGGGAACTCATAACTGTAAATACTGGGTAATAGAGTCATGAGCTGGAGCACAGTGGATGTCCAAGGGAGAAAAATTGTATTTTTTTTTCAGCCCCAATTCAAAAAAAAGTTGGAACACCGTGTAAAATGTAAAGAAAAACAATGCGATTTAGAAATATCATATAACCATATTTTATTCACAATATAACATGGAAAAACATCTAACTTTCACCTTCTGATATGTTATATTTAAAAAAAAAAAAATTTACTCATTTAGAAATTGATGGCAGCAACAAAATGTTAGGTCAGGGCCACGTCTACCATTGTATAGCATCCCAGTGGCTGACAGAAGAGGTGAAGTTAGGAGTCCAATTGCTGGAGTTTTCGAAGAGGAATGTTATTCCATTGTTTGATGTTGGATTCTAGATGCTCAATAGTCCTGGGTCATATTTGCAGAATTTTTTTGTTTCCTAATGCCCCAAATGTTTTCTATTAGTGAAAGGTCTTGACTGCAGGTTGGCAAGTTCAGCATGACTCTTCTGTGAAGCCATGCAGTTGTGATGGATGCAGTATGTGGTTTAGGCTACATTGACATGGCCAGAGCGATAACGCGCTTGTCAACGTGCGTTTTACCCTCGACTATGAGGTGTTTGCTTAACTGCTGCGTAATTGCAATCATATGGTGCTTGTTTTATGCATATTGGAGGATTGGCAAGCGTTTCCCATAAAGTTCAATGGAAAACAACATATTGCGTGGAATGTGGTGTTTGAAAGTCCCGTTAAAAGCAATGGGCAATGTATTCCAAGGAATGGAAAAAATAGAACATGCAGCAATTTTATTTATTTATTTTTTAACCTCGCAGTATTTTTATGATGGAAAACATTGCTTATGTGAATGACTCCATTCAAAAGAATAAAGTTCATATTCACACGGGTTTTGTGCTCCTGTGCATGTAGCCTCAGCATTGTTTAAATGGGCGTTGGCCCAGAGAAGATGCTGGCGTTGCTGGATTGTGTTGATCTATGATTTCTTTGTATGATACATGAAGCCCCTGCAGTGATTTGTTTTACAGAATCATGCCTGTTTTTTATGCACTGCCCCCTGAGGGCCTGTAGATCTTGTGCATCCAATATTGACTGTCTGCCTTGCCTCTAGGGAACATGAATTTCTCCAGATTCTCTAAATATTTTGATATTATATACTGCAGATGGTGGGATATATAAAGTCTTCACGATTTTTAGTTAAACGTTTTTCTGAAATTGTTCCTTATTTTTAAATGCAGTTTTTCATAGATTGGTGAACCTCTGACCATCTTTACTTCTGAGAGACTCTGCCTCTCTAACATGCTCTTTATACACGTTCAGGTGACTTAGAAAATTGAACCTCCAGGTGTTTTTCATTAGTACCACTTGTTTTTCCAGCCTTTTGTTGACCCTGGCCCAACTTTTTGGAGATGTGTTGCTGCCATGAATTTCTAAATTAGCTTTTTGTAAATGAAATTAAAAAAGATCTTACTTTCACCTTCTTGTGTGTTTTTGTTCTATTGTGAATAAAATATGGATGAGATTTCTAAATTATTGCATTCTCTTTATCTTTACATTTTACACAGTGTCCCAACTTTTTTGGAATTGGTGCTGTAGGTTTTTCAATAAAACAGAATGCAATCTTGATTTAAAATATAATCATATTCTTCTGAGTTTATAATAAACAGTCTCAAAAGTAGAACATGTCACATTTTGTAATGTTTTTTAAGGTATTGCTCTTTGGTTCTAATATGTTAAAACAATTCAAACCACTTACATACTACACTGGTTACACCAGATGAGCAGGTCTTTTTTTTTTCTAGAAAAATAAAAAATGAGTGCAAAAATAAGCTGACAGCCTTCTATCTAAGGCAATAATTGGAACTTATATGAATCAGCCTTAGCATTTTGTTACTGGTATGAACTGGCTGTTCATCTTTACTTTCGTATGCTGATATGAACCTTATTTGCTCTTCAATTAGCAAATGTAGCATATTTGCTATCTAAAACAGAAACAGAACACATGCAAACTAAAAAAAAAAAAACTTAATACAATTCACTTAGTGGGATGAAATGGGACTCCCAACGAGGTATTTACACACTGTAGTTCAGCCTTAAGGCCCGTTTAGACACCCAAATGATCGCTCAAAAGATGGCTTTTGAGCGATCATTTTGCATAATCTGCTAATTGGTACTAATGTCTATTAGTAACAATTAGCAGTGTGTGAGCCATGGGAGCTGAATTTATTCAGAGGACCACTCGCTGTTCTCTGAATAAATTTCTTTTGTTTTGCCGGAGGGGATGACAGCTGAGAACAATGTAATCAGCTCTCCCCATGCCGAGCACAGCGTGCGGTCTGCCTTATCAGCTGTTCTGCTGAACGACTGTGTTCAAGCCAAATTAAGAACCGCAGAAAACTGACAGATGGGCACATTTAGATTAGACACAATGATCGCTCAAAAGATGGTTTTTGAGCAATGATTGTAGTGTCTAAATGGGCCTTTAGACATATCAGCGTGTCACCAACAACCCACAATGAATTGATATTAGGTGAAAACGTGGAGTCTCACTGTTTAGTTCAAAAGTTACACCCAGAATTAGATAAGGTGGGGTCTTTTTTATGACCCTGGCAGGTGAATTAAGGGTTAAGTAAAATGCATGTAACAAAATGATGAAAAATACACTTAAATGTTTTTATTCGTTATGTCCCTCATGCCTATGACAGTACGTATGAGAGACCACCTTCCAGCCGTACAGAAAATCAAAACCTCACAGATCACTTTAAGGGCGGGAACGCTCTTCTCATCCTCATTTTAGAACATTGGTGGATTCTGCAATCCAATGAGCAATTGGCCTTCAGTAGAATAGTACTTTAGGCTGTCAACCCCATTGTTATTTATTTAGTTTAACATCTCCTGGGTGCTGTCATAAGCGTAAAGGGAACAAGATAACTTTCCAGTAATTGGCTTTCTATGACACCATCACAAATAATCCTCTACTGCTGTTTTTCCGTGCAAAAATAAAAGTTTAGGTATAAACAAATTAAAATGGAAATACAACTCAATTAGTCCATGGATCTTAATACAGACTGAAGAGGTGAAGGGTGTATCCGTCCTTAACCCCTTAGTGACCAAGCTCCTTTACGCCTTAATGACCAGGCCAAATTTTGGAAATCTGACGTGTCACTTTAACATAGAATATCTCCGTAAAGGTTTTTCATATCCAAGTGATTGACGTTCTTTTTTCACCACATCTTGTACTTCATTTAGGTGGTGAAAATAGTCTGATATAATTTGTGTATATTTATTAAAAGTGTCAATATTGGGAAAATTTTGAAAAAATTATCGGTTTTCACATTTCAACGGTAATATATCAAATATGTGCAAACATACTGTACAAATTTTTGCTTAGATATATATTTCCATCTATTTACTTTATTCTGAATGCACATTTAAAAAATTTTTATGTTTTTTTTAACCATTTAGGAGATGTATAAATTTAACATTACTTTTTAGCATTTTGAGGAACACTTTGCTTTCCTACACCAAGCCAAGATTGCAAAGGCTCATAGCTGTCAGAATGATAGATACCCCCACAGATGACCCCATTTTAAAAACGACACACCTTAATGTATTCACTGAGGGGGTCATGAATAAAATTTCATATTTTACACCCCAAAATGGATCCCCCTGTTTGCCCTGTGTTCAGAAATATAACCATTGTGGCCCTAATATTATATCTATGCACAACGGGGCCCAAAATGAAAGGAGTAGTCAGTGTTTCAGAACAGAAATTTTGCTTGGAGACGTTTTAGGCCCCGTAGCACACTTGTAGAGCTCTTGACAACTAAATCCATAGAAAACCCCCACAAATGACCCCATTTTGAAAACTAGACCCCTTAACAAATTTATCTAGAGGTGTACTGTGTATTTTGATCCCACAGTTTTTGAATGAATTCAAGCAAAGCAGAATGAAAAAATTGTGATTTTTGTTTTTTTGGCAATTCTGTCATTTTAAAAACAGCTTTTTTTGTACAGCACACATATGAAGGAAAACTTGCACCCCAAAATGGATACCCTTGTTTGTGCTGTTTTCAGAAATATACCCATTGTGGCCCTAATATTATGTCCGCATGCACAATGGGGCCCAAAATGAAAGGAGTAGTCGACTGGTGGCTTTTAGAACATAAATTTTGCTTAAGGCCTCATGTCCACGGGGAAAATCAGGCCCGCTACAGATTCTACATCTAGAATCTGCAGCGGGTTCCTCCTGCCCCGCGGACATGAGGGCTGAAAATAAGAATTTAAAAGAATTTACCTATCCGTAGCGGGCGGGGAAAGTCTGCTGTTCCTCACGGCCGGATCTTCTTTTTCGGCCGGCGGATGAATTCGTCACGCCGGCGGCACGTCGCCGACGTGCCGCGCGCATGCGCCGGGCACATCCGCCGAGCCGAAGCAAGAAAGATCCGGCCGTGAGGAAGAGAAGACCTTCCCGGTCCGCTCCGGATGGGTAAATACTTTTAAATTCCTATTTTAGGTCTCCCGCGGATCCGGACGGCTTCCATAGGCTTCAATAGAAGCCCGCGGGAGCCCCGCACGAAAATGGAGCATGGTCCAGATTTTTTCATGCTCCATTTTTTTTTTAAAATCCCTTTTATTGACCATCCGCGGGTATTTATCTACCCGCGGGTGGTCAATGCATCCCTATGGGATGCGGATCCGCATGCGGGAGATCCGCTGCGGATCTTAAATCATATTTTGCCCGTGGACATGAGGCCTAAAGGCCTTTTATGCCCCATAGCACAATTGTAGAACCCTTGAGCGACCAAAACCATAGAGAACCCTCACAAGTGACCCCATTTTGAAAACTATATAGGGGTGTACTGTGCATTTTAACCCTACAATTTTTTAATAGATCTAAGCAAAGCAGTAGGAAAAAAATACGATTTTCATTTTTTGGGCAATTGTGTCAATTGAAAAACAGGGTTTTTTTTTTGTACAGCACCCATATAAATGAAGACTTTCACCCCAAAATGGATACCCCTGTTTGTCCCATGTTCAGAAACATACCCCTTGTGGCACTAATGTACTTACAGGACACATCGCAAGGCCTATAATGGAAGGAGCACCCGTTGGATTTCAGGGTACAACTGAATAAACTCCAGGCCCCATTGCCCACTTATAGAGCCATTGAGCAGCCAAAACGATGGAGAACCCCCACAAATGACCCTATTTTGAAAACCAGACCCCTTAACGAATTTCTTAAGCGGTGTACTGCATATTTTGAGCCCACAGTATTTGAATGAATCTGAGCAAAGCAGAAGGAAAAAAAATACGATTTTCATTTTTTTTGGCAATTTTGTCATTTTAAAAACTGTTTTTTTGTACAGTGTACATAGGAATGAAGATGTTCACACCAAAATAGATCCCCCCCTTTGTCCCGTGTTCAGAAACATACCCATTGTGGCCCTAATCTACTTACAGGGCCCATGGCAAGGCCTGTAATGGAGGGAAAACCGTTGGATTGCAGGGCACAACTGAATAAATTCCAGGCCTCATCGCGGCCTGGAAAATTGACTCCCTAGAAATTTCCCCCCCCCTCTGCGCCCTTTTCAGCGTTCCCTAAATCTTAGATAAAAGTAATAATGTGAACTGTGTGGTATTTCCGAAGGCGGGTAATTACAGAGGCTGGTTGGGATGGGTACATCGGGCAATAAAACCGGGTATCCCCTCTCCTCTCATCCTTTTAGGGGGGGTATTTCTTGACCTCAGTGGCAGGTATTGGGTGTAAAAAGTGGCGCTCTGTGAGTCTTCGTAATCTTGCTGCGGTCTCACACAGAAGGTGCTCAACAAGTTGCTCCTGGAACTGCAGGAAGGTGAGCGTTCCCGGAGCTTATTGTAAATTATGTATTACAAGTAGCGGTCTAAAGAATGCCAGGCTCATGCAGCCATAGGTAGAATCTGCTTGCGGAGGCCCGCAGCGGATCTCAGCTGTGAGCCCGGCTGTGACCCTGCGTACGGCCGCGTAATGTACTGCGCATAACTGCCTACTCACACAGGCGGTCATGCGCAGTACACCTTTTTTTTTTGTTTGTATTTCCCACACCGTCGCTTAGCGATGACGCAGATACCCGCAGCCCGTATACAATGTAGTTGTGTATGGGCTGCGGGCATATCCACGACCATGGAGCACAATGGACTCTATGTTGCGGATATCCGCAGTAAAATAGAACCTGCTGCGTTCTCATTTCTGCGAGTGGATTACGTAATTCCGACCCACTAATGTTTGCGGATTTGTGTAATTCAATGCTATTGATCTGTGTATTACCGCGGATCATACGTATGCGGGATCCGTAATTCCTATCCGGTTATGTGAGACCGGCCTAAGATAGATCGCTACCTTTTTATCATGTGACCGGGGACCGATCAATGAGGTCACTGTTCCAGGCTCACGGCGACCGTTGGTCGCTGGGAGCAAGAAGGTTTTAAGTTTCCTGGGCTTCCCGACTCCTGCGCATGTGTCTGGCATTTTGCCGGCAGTCGCATGTGCAGAATCCGGGAAGGTTCACGAAGGAGGATCGCGTCGGGGTTCAAATACGGAGGCCTCCGGTAAAAAGTATCATCTCTTTTTAAACTTTTACGTGATTGCCATTATCCATTGGATAACGGCGAACACGTGACCAGCAACCGCTCACCGCGGCCCCTTGTGAAATCTCCAGGCTCTTGGCTCAGTTTTTGTAGCCACTAGCAAGGAGAATTTAAATTCTCCTGGCAATCCACAGCTTTTGCGCATGCGTCCGCCATTTTGGCGACAGACGTATGTGCAGAAGTTGGGGTAAGGTCCGGCCTTCTGCGCATGCGCAGAAGAGCAGCGGCGGGTCCGGGAGGACCAGTTCAGCGGGGGACACCTCGGAGAAGGCGGGTGAGTAATGTAAGCTGCCCTGATGGATCCGATCTATTAAGGCAGCCGAATCTTTAACTTTTTTTTCACTTTATTGCGATCGGCGCTATCCATTGGATAGCGCCGATCGCATTGCTGAGGGGGACTGCCCGCAGCCAAGGATGACAGCTCCATGCTGTCGGCTACCTGCTGGCACCAACAGCATTGAGCTGTCACGTCCATAGCCTACGTGGCTGTATTCCCTGCAGGACACATGTTTTTACGTCCTCAGGGAATAAAGCCCACTTGGGCAGGATGTAAAAACACTATGGGCTGGTCACTAAGGGGTTAAAGAGATCTAGGAAGTTCGTGTTTACGGCTCTCTCATGGAAAAAAGATTATTGGGAAGTAATCTTGTAGTTTTCCAAATACAGACAAAGTTGAGAATTAACAGACTAGACTGGTTTTACATAAAGTAATAAGTGCCAGGACAGTATAAGACCTAGATTGAAATCTCACAGTACATAGAACTTGGTTTTAAAGGGGAATGTATCAGATATATTTGTTTCTTTTTTTTTTTTTAATAAAGAAGTGCTCTGGCATTTTTTTTTTGCCTATCGTGTGAAGCATAGGCTATTGCAAAAGACTAATGTATAAGCTCTTGTGTATACCTGTTTTATTTGATGTGTTATTCTTGGGTTATCTACTACTTTGGCTCTTCTCTAATATGGTTCCCTTAATGCAGTCTACATTTTCTTTTAGGCCTCTAGCTTTGCAGACACACAGGGAATGGAGACTGCTAACACTGTACTTGAAAACTGTCAGGGAAATTTCTGCATACAGTACCAATCAGGCCCACCCCAATGCCCCATTGCCGGCGGTAAAGAAAAAACACCACACACGGAGGTCTGGTATAGTTCTTCACACGGGGAGTAACTGCGCTTTATTGCAGGTTACATGCTGTTTTATAACCCTTGCTGTGTCATTAGGAATGCGTGACTGTTAGAGATGAGCGAGTATACTCGCTAAGGGCAATTGCTCGATCAAGTATTGCCATTATCGAGTACCTGCCCGCTCGGGAGCAAAAATTCAGCTGCCGGCAGCGGGTGGGGAGGAACGGAGGGGAGATCTCTCTCTCCCCCACCCCCCACCACCCCCCCTGCTGACTGCCGCAACTCACCTTTTCTCCTGAGCAGGGAGATACTCGCTAAGGACAATGCTCGGTTGAGCAATTGTCCTTAGCGTGTATGCTCGCTCATCTCTAGTGGCTCAAATCCACCGCATATCCATATATGTAATGTCCGCAGTTCCGCCTGAGGCAGGATTAATCGTTATCCAGGTGAGACACTTCCAGTTTCCAGTCTTTTTGCAAGGAGTGACTTAGTCAGGCATCCTGTCGTCCTTGTTAGCTTCAGATTACATCTCACTGTCTTGCAAAACTCTGGTGTAATATCTACTCAATTATTATTAAGGTCCATATTAAGTTTTTTACATTATAGTATTGCATAGTATTAGCACACGTATTAAAAACAAAAGAAAGATATATATATATATATATATATATATATATATATCCATATCTTCTACCTACATACACATATTTCCCTCTCAAAAACAATGAGTCCTATTGTTCATACGAGTTTTGTAGCTCTCGCCAAGCGGGAAACTCGCTCACCTGAAAGCCTTGTTCCTTGCCTGTGTGAATGTGTAGCCTAAGAAAGTCACTGAGCAAAAATACATCCCTGAGAGAGTTCCAAGGTAAAAGCCCCTGTTGATAAAAAAAAAGGAAAAAAAACCCACAAAGAATCGGCTAGCATTTGATCTGAAAGACTTTTGGGATAAATTGTAGACTGATGCGTCAAGAGTGAAACATTTTGGAGGACATGGGTCCTGTTTCATCTGGCATAAGTATAGCATTCTACAATAACATCATAATATCAACAGTTAAACATAGTGGTAATTTGATAGTTTGGGGCTGCTTTGCTTCTGTGGGACCTGGATGGCTTGTCATAACTGATTCTGTCGTCAGGTTCATGCTGCCCAAACTTTGGGCAGTATGAGCTGCCTGTTGTACCCCTGCATGTTTTATTCTAAAATGCCACAGCGTTTTAGAATAAATACATTTTGAAGTTTGAATGGTGCTGAATGGGATGGGGAGGGGGCAGCAAACCTTGGGATGTTCTAGAGCAGTGGTCCCCAACCTTTTTGGCACCAGGGACCGGCTTCAAGCAAGACCATCTTTACAAGGCCCGGCAGGGTTGGGCGGGACATGGGCGGGGCTTTGGTTATAGGGGGCGGGGTTACGAAGGGGGTTGGAGTTTAGTGCATTCTTATTTAATTATGACATTTAGAATGTCCTGGCAGTACACACATAGGGCAGTATATAATCTATCCCCCCCCCCAGCACACATATAGGGCAGCATATAATTTATCTCCCCCCCAGTAAGACAGCCCCCATCCCTCAGTAATTAGCAGCCTCTCCCCTGTAATAAGTAGCCCCCACACCAGTAATAAGCAGCCCCCCCAGTAATAAGCAGGTCCCTCCCCCAGTAATAAGCAGGCCCCCCCCCCAGTAATAGGCAGCGCCCCACCCCCAGTAATAGGCAGTGCCCCCCCAAGTAATAGGCAGCCCCCCTCATGTAATAGGCAGCCCCTTCCCCTGTAATAAGTAGCCCCCCCCAGTAATAAGCAGCCCCCCTAGTAAGAAGCAGGTCCCCCCCAGTAATAAGCAGCCCCCCCAGTAGTAAGTAGCCCCCACCCCCCCAGTAATAACCAGCCCCCCTCCCCCGTAATAAGCAGTCCCCCCCTGTAATAGGCAGCCCCCCCAGTAATAGGCAGCCCCTTCCCCTGTAATAAGTAGCCCCCCCAGTGATAACCAGCCCCCCCAGTAATAAGCAGCCCCTTCCCCTGTAATAAGTAGCCCCCCCAGTAATAAGCAGCCCCCCTAGTAATAAGCAGGGCCCCCCCAGTAATAAGCAGCCCCCCCTAGTAATAAGCAGGTCCCACCCCCAGTGATAAGCACCCCCCCCGTAGTAACCAGCCCCCCCCCAGTAATAGGCAGCCCCCCCGTAATAGGCAGCCCCTTCCCCTGTAATAAGTAGCCCCCACCCCCCAGTAATAACCAGCCCCCCCAGTAATAGGCAGCCCCTTCCCCTGTAATAAGTAGCCTTCACCCCCCAGTAATAACCAGCTCCCCCAGTAATAGGCAGCCCCTTCCCCTGTAATAAGTAGCCCCCACCCCCCAGTAATAACCAGCCCCCCAGTAATAGGCAGCCCCTTCCCCTGTAATAAGTAGCCTCCACCCCCCAGTAATAACCAGCTCCCCCAGTAATAGGCAGCCCCTTCCCCTGTAATAAGTAGCCTCCACCCCCCAGTAATAGGCAGCCCCTTCCCCTGTAATAACTAGCCCCCACCCCCCAGTAATAACCAGCCCCCCCCCTAGTAATAGGCAGCCCCTTCCCCTGTAATAAGTAGCCCCCCCCCCCATAATATGCAGCCCCCCCAGTAATAGGCAGCCCCCCCAACCCATATACTTACCTCCTCCCTGCTGTCGCTCTCTCTCTGCTTGCCCGGACGTCAGTGTGCAGCCCGGAATGCTTTCTCCCCGAGTCCTCTCCTGCGGAACTAATGAGCAGGGGACTCGGGGAGGAGAATCTGGCTGCACAGACGTCAGTGTGTGCGCCGGGAACAGCGCGATTACCAGCGGGGAGCTGCGGCGCCCCCGCTGGTAATCGCTTCAGTGGTCAGCGGCGTCAGCACGCCGCGGGCCACATAACACGAGGCAGCGGGCCGGATTCGGGCCGCGGGCCTTGTGTTTAGAGCAAAAGTTCCCGGCGGTGCCGCGGACCGGCGCTAAACACCCAACGGCCCGGCCCCGGTCCGCGGCCCGGTGGTTGGGGACCCCTGTTCTAGAGCAGTACCCAAAGGAGAAAGAAAAGATCGTGTGACCCATAGTTTATAAGTGAGTTGCCTGCCAACTGCTGCAACGGAAGCCATTCATTAAAGGCCCTTTTACACACTATTATCGCTCAAAAGCCATCTTTTGAGCGATAATCGTTGTGTGTCCCTCATGCACTTTTCTTCCATCGCTGACTTCAGCTCAGCTCAAAATCCATCAGAACTGATAAGAGGGACACTGAGTTCTCCACAAGCAGGGCTGATAACATTCTTTCAGCAGCTGTCCAGCTGGAGAACAATATATATTTAGTGAACAGACCACCTGCTGTTCTCTATATACATGCAAATGAAGCTAATTAGCTACTAATGGACTGATTAGCCCATTAGTAGCGAATGTAAACTGATCGCTCAAAACTGTCAGTTTCTGACGAATTTTGAGTGATCATCTGTGTGTGTAAATGGACGGTAAGGTTTATACAGTGTGGACTGGACAGTGGCTCTATTACTAAAAGGTAAAAGAAGTTGTTGAATATCAGGAGTGTGTCTGCAAAATTTAGTAATATGGAATCGATAAAGGCTGGTGATGCTCTTAGCTTGTAGCTGACACTCTGCACTACCAACAGGAGTAGAGGATACCACACTAAAAAAATGGCAAAAGGACAAATTACCTAATATAGGCAGATCCTAAACTATATCTCGGACTTGCAAAGGGTCCGAAGAAAGGTAAACTAGCAAGCAATAGATACAACAGCTGTCCTGCTGGCTGGGGATGTCTGATTTCTATCAGTGTTCAAAGAAGGGATGGGACTCAACACTTAGGTGGGCTGAAGATGTTCCATGTTTTGCTACCTGCGAAATAAAACAAACAAGGGAAGAGTATGGATGAGCTAATGTGTACCATGATCATCCAGCTAGACTGTTCTAATGGAAAGAAGAGTGTAGGCACCGGCCCAACAGCTATCCTCTCTTAGACACAGGTCAGAACGGTGGAACGTGAATCTTTTTCTAACCATCTGCTGGATATTGCGATATAGTAGTGTGTATATATACATACACATACTGTATTTTATTTGGTTAGCTAGGTAACCATTGCTGCTGTAGTTTGCAAGAGGCCAGAGAGGAGAACAAAGTGTGTAGACTAGATGCCTGAGAGACCAGAGGGATAGTCTGAAGATCCATGAAGATGACCACATGGAAGGAGTCTTGCGGAATCTATGCCAGAATGCTAGAAGAGAACAACCAGAACAATAGTAGAGGGAAAAAGTCCTAATTGCAAGCCAATAATACTGCAGAATTACAAGGCCTAGGATGCTCCAGTCTCCCTTTTATAGGGCCAAGGACAGCTCCCGGGAGAGAAAAGTGAGGTGTGGGAGACTGGGGCTGACCTAGGGCTGCATATTCAGGGATCGCATAGGTCTATTAGAAAGGTCGAGGGAAAAGAGAATCTAGTGAGCATCACTTGTGCAAGGCAACTAGCACTTACAAAATGAAAGCCTGACTCTGCCATCATGCACTACGTACAGAAATGTTTAAGGCTGGCTGTAAGTACTAAGACATTAGATGCACAGGAATGTACCTGTAGTTCTGATGGATGTTCTGTAGAACGAATTGTCCACCTAGGCAGGAGCAATGTAGAGGGTGAATATTCGCCTAACTCCATCACTGGGAAAGTTACGCAGTAGTCAAAAGGGGTTGGGTGAAACTTGTGCCCTTCCGTTTGTAGGCAAGTACTGGAGGCTGCCCCGAAGAGATGACCCTTGCAGCCTATGGAAGGGATTGCCCAATAGTGGAGCAAGCTGCCTAGCGTGGCTAGTGTAATGTGGAGGATGGGCAGTCCTTTCCAGGAATATGTACTGACTGGAAGGGTGACAGGAAACGTTCCTCAGAGTACCCAGTGAAGGCCTTGAAGCTTTCTTCAGAGAGCATCTTTCATGAGGAGAGAAACTTGGGAATGTAAGCGAGGTTGGGCTTGACCTAGAGGAATCTCATCATGCAGTAGTGCCACGGCTGCGGTACCACCAAAATTAGACAGAATCTAACTAATAGAAAAATACAGGCTATAGAGAGAATAAAAATATTTATGATTAATAATGACTGGTAACCAAACAAGATGTGGTCTGGAAGGAAAGGGTAGACCTCCAAGAGTAATGTACTCTACCTAGGGAGAATGCAAATGCAGAACTGGAAAGTATCTATGTTATCTCCTGTATGTAAAACAACCTGAAAGTAAATACTCTCTGTATGGGAGGATAAGAGGGCAGTTTGATGGAAATGCCAATGGAAGCTGATAATAAAAATGCATCACAAAAAAAAATAAATCGCAGAGCACCAACTTGCGATTTTTGTGCTATACGTTTTTAACATTAGAAAGTCCCCTGGATATTCGCGTTAAAAAAAACGCAAGTGTGCAAGAGCCCTAAGAGTGTAGTGATGTAGGAGATAGAAACTCACAAAACATTACATAAAATAAGTCCGCTCACCTCCTATCTTTTTCCTTCATTGCCTGCAAAGCTCCATGCTGATCGTTGGGAGGGTGCACGGATATACAGTGGACTTCAGAATAGACAAGTGGCAAGGAAAAAAAAAGCACTGTAATTCAATAAAATTGAAATTTCTTTAATCCAATATTAAAGCATATATCTGCATGTTTCAAGCCAAAACCGCTCTTACTCATGGCAGGAAATAAAAAAAAAAAATGTATATATAAAAAGACTATTTAAAACCAAAAACAGCTGTACATCATTATTGACTAATGATCACATGACCTTTTTTTAACCAATTGATATCAAATTCCGCACAAAATTCTTTAAAAAAAAAAAAAGTTCTTTCACTATAAGTATATTAAATCTTGCCTATAATTCATGCCAGCAACCTCATATTCAATTTCCAGTCTGTATACTTCCTCTATCCCATACAACCTAAAACAAGCAATGCTACCCCGTGCCCTTGTATAAAGTGCCTAGCCATACCAGATATGTTGCTATTTGAATTAGATACAATGTCTGAAATATGTTCCACAATCCGTCGCTTGAGTTTATGGGTGGTACAGCCTACATACTCTAAATGGCATCTAGTGCACTCAATTATGTATTATTTAAAATGTATTAACTTTCACAAGCGGTAGTTACCTTCATTGAATATTAAATACATTACTTCTGGCGGTACCACATTGGTTACTACCAATGTGACTGAGCCACGCGCAGGAAGATCGTATTTCGTTCTTAAACGTATTAGAAGCCACCATATTGCCAAGTGATAAACTTCTTATAGCCATAAACTTTGGTACCCCTTTTGTGTACCAACCTTAACTCATGCCGAATGGGGTAAACATCCAATAGGGACCCACCACCAATATGCACGTCAAATCAGAGGTTCTGCCCCCCACTGAGGCCTATACAGGCCTGGAGAGCAGGAGCTCTATTATAGGGACTGGCCTGGCTGGAAGACCCCCCACCAACATCAGCAGAGACAGATTCTGCACCAGTGCGCCGTCAGCAGCAGGCCTAGAGAAAGTCCCGCTCCCCCAACCAAGCCATGCGAAGGCCCACAAGCTGGGGGCTAAAACAAACAAACAAACAAAAAACTGCCAACTCTACAGAGGAGCTGGGCCTGCCACCCATGGAGAGGGGCCTAGTGGCCTTTCACGATCGTGGATTTTTTCCTGCCAGGTAAAGTATCTCCTATGTCAGCACAGGTGTGGCAGGGAATGGAAAATCGCGGCTTACTTCCCAGGTATTATAAATGGTAGGGTGGCTGCAGGTAAAAGCCAGGAAATATAAAAGAGGGAGACCTCAGAGATGTTCCAATGGGATGGACTAGAAGAATGAAAAATAGTGAATGAAGGGAGTAAGCATGGTAGTAGGAGCACTGATGCCATATTTGCCTAGTCCTGGGTACTCAACTGATTTTTGTCTTCAGCTTACATTGGGCACCAGTAGGGTAACCTCCTCAGTGAGGCTCACTTAGTGGTGAGGGGAGTTGAGAGGAAGCTTAGGTGACCCCATGGCTGCTGGGATAAAGAGTAGTTAGTACTACTTTGGTCTGCTTTGCATTCTTGGAAGAGGGAGTAAGAGCGTTTCTCATGCAGCAGTGTTTGCCCTCCCCATGTGGGGGCTAGAGGGGAAAAAAAAATAATAAAAGCAGAGAAGAACTGCAGTGCATGAAGGTCTGCCTCCTATGGACACTACGCAAAAACAGATTTAGCTCAGTGGATGTAGGTGGGGTTTAGCTGGTAGGAGGGACTAACTTTGTACTTTGTGTCTACTTCCTAATTCCAGGAGCTATACAAAGGCCTGCTGTGTACCCTAATGACAAGGATGAGAAAAATATATCATGTTTATCTGTATTTCAGTGTATTGTGTCTTGGCTGTAATTCTATTTCACCCTGCCACAGAGACAGGGTGTAATAGAAGTACTATGATGGCAAGTATGGGGGCCTTCACTATGCCTCTGGCTGTCATAATGATGGTTTGACACATCACTGATTTAAACAGGTTGTTTTCTGACAAGGCATATTTTCTTTAGGCCCCCTGTCCACGGCCGAGGCGGAGTATCGCTAGCGATATTTTGCCGCAGGGGAGGAGAGGGGAGTGCTATCAGGTCATAGGCTCACCGCAGAGAATCGCAGCATGCCACGAGTTAAATCCCACGAGCGGAGAATCGCTGTTTCTCCGCTCGTGGACGCTGGCGCTGCGCTTTCCATAGCAACGCTATTTATCGCCCGTTGACAGGCAGCCAGCAGCATTTCCTGAAATAATCTAATATTTATTGTTTTGCACTAACATTCAGTCACTAATTTCCAAGTGTCAACTAGCTGCATACTTGGCAGTGGAACATAAACCTATGCAAACGGAGCATAGACCCCGATGTTTAACTTACAGACTCAGACAAAGTATTGTTAAAATGAATACGAAGACAAGGAAAGTTCTACTGTTTATGTAAATAAGTAAATCACAAATACACAAGACAATATGTACAAAGGTCTCGGGGTAGAAAACTAAAGAAAAAAAACACACATAGTTGAATACTTAATATAGGTCACCAGTAAAAAGTTTTACTAAGAAAACTGGCAGCAGTATTTAGCCAACTTCCACGGGTTTCATCCTTTGATGCTGTACGAGCTAGAGCTTTATCTGTATCTTTCTGAGGACTTTCCTCTTCTGGCAAGTACTCAGGCAAGTATTGGCTTTCTTCCACCTGGTTGTTCATACTCGGCAGTGGAACATAAACCTATGCAAATGGAGCACAGCAGATAGACAAAGTTTAAACAGCAGAACTTTCACTGTAGGTGCACTCAAACTTTTGTGTGTGTGTGTGTGTGGGGGGGGGGGGGTGAGTAAAGGCCCATTTAGACAACGAATATTGCTCAAAAGCCATCTTTTGAGCGATAGTCATGGTGTCTAAATGCACTGCTATCTTGCACTGTTCGTACACTATTTGTTCATTGACTCAGCGGGCGGCGCTGATGGCATTCTTTCGGCTGCTATCCCACTGGGACTTCCCAGCAGGATACCAGCTGAAAGTTTTGAGAACAAAAGAGCTCTCAACGCTCCTGCTGTTTCTTGGCGCCATCAGCTCAGTGGGACACCTCTGATAACGGAGAACAAAGCAGCTGTTTGCATATACAAAACAGTTGCTTTCAAGGGAGTTATCATTGGTGTCCCGCTCCACCTGAATTTAACTCTTTAGGTAGCTAATTAGCTACTTAAGTGTTTGAGTGATTTTGAGCGATTATGTTTCAGTCTAAATGCATCTTAATACATATGATTTTAAGTCACTTTTAAATGTATTTAATCACCTGATTTTGCTTAGTTTTTTTTAAACTGCTTCTGAGCTTCCCTCAACAAGCCATCTGACAGCTACTGCATATAAGGCATTGAGACAAAAAAAATCTAGTTATACTGCATCACAAGGTCTCTACCAAGCAAAGATTTCCAAGCAGACTGGCATTTCACAATGTGATGTTCAAGCTCTTCTGAAGAAGCACAAATAAACAGGCAACGTTGAGAACTGTAAACACAATAGTCAGCCAAGGAAAGAGTACAGCAGATGAAAGAGAAAACATGGTTATTTCCCGTTTAAGTCAGATTTCCAGCCAATCACAGCCATCACTGTGTGGTGGTGTGGTTTATGAATTGGCTGAGCTGCGGCCATCGCTCACCGCCGCTCAGCTAATTCATACAGTAAATGCACGAAGCAATGGCTGAGCGGGCGCTCAGCCAAATTACAGCTAGCACTGTGCGGCAGAGGGATTTTTGAATTGGTGAGCCGCGGTGATTGCCGCTCAGCCAATTCATACAGTAAATGCATGAAGCGATGGCTATTTTCGGACCATTCTGATATCCAACATCTTCTCTGTGCAGTAAGAGTTTTGCCCTGGGAGTCCTCTACGATTCCTTTCTTGTACTCAGTGGAATAGCTCTTTCTTTTTCCACTCATGGTGTCTGGGGGTTCATCAGTTTACATACAGTGGTGTTTAATAGCTTATAGACCCTTCACCAAAAAGCAGCACATTCAAAAAATTCCATAATAAATAAGGGTTGGCAAGTAAAGGGCTCTCACACACTGATCAGGTACCAGTAGTTCCACTGATGTTACAACTGTCACAGGTGCTTCAGATTCGGTCCCTCACGAGATTCTAAAATCCCGCCTCCAAACAGCGATGACTGTGATTGGCTGAGCTGATATTAAAGAATTTGCCCTTGCAATGGCACAGTTAGAAATATCCGCATAAGAATTTAAAGCATCACAACACTGGCTGGACAGCTTCCTTCAGCGATGTGAACTGTCTCTAAGAAGATTGACAACACTGTTTAAGCTGGAAGTTATTAAACGTGCACTTGCATTCAAGTCCTTTGTTGATGGCATCGACTTTTCTAACAGGATTGCTATGGATAAAACTGCCGTGTTTATGGGCCAAGGATCGCAAATGACAATTGATCTACATTCCCTCCACTGGTTATGGAACTGCACATGTTACCTGTATTTTGGCAATTCATCTGGATGGAAATAAAGGCCGACCTCCAATGATTAGTAAGGGAAAGAAGGCTACGATTGAACGGGTTTTGGGCATTCTTGAAACTGGAAAAGCCTGGGGAACACAAGCCATTATAAGGAAGTGGGTTGATTTAATGCTCCCACTTGTTTTGTGAGGCGGTTAAAGAAGTCTGATAGTCTGAGATTCAGCCAGCACACTCCGCGCCAAAGACACAAAGAAGTTCCTTCAAGAGAGAAAAATAGACCAAATAATGATTCCCGCAGGAATGACTGCCTATCTCCAGACTCCTGATATTGCAATAAACAAGCCATTCAAGGACCATTTGCGCATGGAAATTAGACTACATTGAAAATAGAATGTAGAGAAATCGGCATGGAAACTTTGTGAAGCCTGGACTGCAAGAGGTTGTGACTTGGGTGAAGAATTCACGAGACAAAAATCACTGCCAGTTGCTTTGCAAATGCGCCACAAGCAGGCTATTTGGACAAGAAGTGCTTGTTTGAGGACAGTACTATTGCTAAACAACAGAAATGGGGGCCAATGGTTCTAAAGCAAATAGAGTCACAAGAAGTTCACAATGGAAGTTGTTCTCAGAGTTTGGAGAGTTATGATGATGTTCCAGAAGATGACGACATGACTGTATTTGAATAAATGTTGATTTTTGTTCATGGAAAAAAGAAAAAGTCACAAGAAATTCAGGGTGTAGAGAGTTATATTGTTCCAGAATGTGATGACATGACAATACTTGAAGAAATGTGGACTTTTTTTTGGTCCAAAAATAAATGATGATTATTGTTCACAGAAAATAAGACATCCCCTGAAAATAAGCCATAGCGTATTTTTTTGGAGCTAAAATATACAATGCTGTCTTATTTTCGGGAAAACAAGGTAGAAGAATTGAGGCTGTTCCAAAAGCAAAGAGTGGTCACACCAAATATTGATTTGATTTAGGTTTCTCTTGGATTCCTTCACTTTGCATTTTGTTAATTGACAAAAATAAAACTATTAACACTTCCATTTATGAAAGCATTCTTAAAGCCCTTTAAGACGGGACGGGTGGGGGCAAATGATGCCCGACACTCATCCTCACACATACTAGCTTCCATGCTGCTGCATGGGAGCTAGTATTGTTAGCTTTCAGCGGGGAAGCTGCAGATTTCTCTCCTCTCTCTTCCCCGCTACTCTCCATTGACAAAACACAGCGGCCATTCAGTACTGAACGGCTGCTATTTACACTGAACGATTAGCTCATCGTCAATCGTTTAATCTGTGTTATGTCAATGGAGAGGGGCGGGGGAGCGAAAGGAGAGAAATCTGCAGCTGCCTGCCCTCTGCTAGTTGCTCTGAGCGAGCCAGTACTGCTAGTTCCCGTGTGGGAGCACAGGAGCGAGGACACACAAAGGTGAGAGTCAAGCACCGTTTGCCTGACATTTGTCCCGTGTAAACCCAGCTTTACTTTGCAGTATGTTTTCCACACCTGCCTAAAACTTCTGCACTGTACTGTATGCAAAGCCACATAACTTTGTAACTGTTTCGCTTTTTTTCAGGACAGATAAGGCCTCCTTTTTATGATCTATATGTCTAGGTATTTTATTTTATAATCACACTGTAAAATCCTTTTCTCGGATGTTAATTTGGGGGACCTTGGACACATCTCTTCATTCAAGGGCTATAGCTGACAGCATTCAAGGTGAAACAATGACTTTTATTCCTTCAACACCTGCTCGGAAGGTGCTTTCCACCTTAAATGCTGTCGGACACATCTCTTAATTTCTGTATCTTTGATTGTGAACACCGAATCTATCCATGGTCTTGTGTACAAGAGACCGCTTCAGCCACTGTGGGGTTATACGTGAGTGCTGTTGGCATCTTGTTATATTTTTTGGCTATAGCTCCTGCCACTATCAGCTATATCCCTCCTGTAGCCATTCAGCTAAATCAGTTTGTACACAAGCAGTAGGAAATGAAAAGCTCTTGGGCTAACTGAATATATAACTGGAAACAACATAAAACTAGACAAAGTAGTGAAGGGGAGAGCTCAGGCGAGAGAAACAGCTGCTTCTCCCAAACAGTGGGTGGGTGCTGTGTCCCCAAATGAGCATCTGAGAAAAGAATTTCACGGTGAGTAACAAAAAATCCTGTTTTCTCAGCTGTGTGAGACATATAAGACCTTGGAGCATTCAAAAGCAGTCCCTGAGGGAGGGCCAAAGGCACCACTGGTGTGATCACGGTATGCCGCCTGCAGAATCTTGCGACCAAGAGCAGCATCAGAGGAGGCAAAAGTATGCACTTTATAAAAATTTGTGAAGGTATGAAGTGAAGATCAGGTCACAGCCTTGCAGACCTGGAGAGCAGAAGAATTAACTGGGACATCACCCAGGAGGCTGGTGGTTCATATATGCAACGGCAGTCATGTTGTCACTCTGGACATGGATTGGATGACAAGCCAGAATCTGGGAGCAATCAGTCAGGCACAGGTAGATGGCTTTGCGTTCCAGTATGTTGATGTGGAGGGATGATTCCAAGTTGGTCTATTTTCCCTGTACTGTCAGACTGCCTAGAATTCCCTGTCAGTCTGAAAAGGAGGAGGAACGACCTTCCCCGAGAGAGGTTGAGTGATTGCAACCACCAGAGGAGGGAATGATCGACCGACTTAGGTAGGATCAAGGCCCATCCAGGGACTCTCACAATCTGTTCCAGCAAGCTAGGATAGCTCGGTGAAACTGTGCATACAGGGTACTGCCTCGAACACGGCTACCACGAGGCCCAGCAACCGCATGCTTTGGCAGATGGAGATGGCAGGTCGTGACTGCAGAAGTTGAACTCGTTGCTGCAGAATAGCAAGCTTGTCTCTCGGAAGTTGTACCTTTGCCTGGACCGTGTCAAAGGACAGGCCAAGAAAGATCAGCTGCCGTGACAGGATTAGATTGGACTTTGGACATTTGATGATCCACCCGAATCATCAATTGCGTCCTGCGCTATCTTGAGGCTCTCCTTGTTCGCCCTGAGGGACAGAGCCTTGATTAGTATGTCATCCAGATAACAGATCACTATCACCCAGGAATGAACAAGTGCCACAACAGTTTACAGGACTTTTGTGAACACTTGGAGGAGCTGTTGCCAGATCAAATGGGAAGGTGACAAATTGGAAAGGATTCGATTGGACTGTGAAACGAAGAAAACGCTGGTGGGACTGACAAATCAGGATGTGAATATAGGCATTTTTCATGTCTATCGACGAAAGGCATTCCCCCTTCTCCATATAAGCAATCACTGCCTGGATGGATGCCATATGAAAGTGACATACTTTGACGCAGTGGTTGAGGAGCTTCAGATCTATGACCAGGCGAATCAATCCGTCCTTCTTGGGGACCATGAAAAGGTTGGAGTAAAATCCAGTAAAATATTAGTAAGAAGGAACAAGGACGAGGACGCATTGGTTGAGGAAATCTTGAATGGCTTGAAGGTACTGGGATAGTCTGGATGATGGAGAAGCAAAAAAATTCCCTGGGGGCGTAGAATGAAAATCTATCACAGGCGATAGAGGGGGAAGGTGACCAAAAGGGTGCGGACAGGCTGGAAAGGGAGGCGATCAGAGTAGCGCTATACTGTAAGTGAAAACGGACATGGCACCATGAAACAATCACTGGGCCTGAAGAAACAATCAGAAGTCCCCATAAAGCAGTACAGCCAAAGAAAACTACCCAGGGGTGGGGTGTAATAGATAAATTACTTGAAAGTGCTGCAGAATAAGTTGGTGCTATACAAATAACAAGATTTAATGTTTTATTTACTTGAATGGCTACAGGAGGGGTACAGCTGGTAGGAGGAGTCAACTCTTCCTGTGCTTAGTCTCATTGGAAGTCCGCCAGTTTTCTGGTACAAATTGTGCACTTGTGGTTTCCGTAGCAGGCAAAGGTTGCACAAATATACCATAGATAGAGTTTTTCTATTTATATATACACCAACAGTCATTACGACACCGCACGTCTAGTGGAATGCACGCTAGCACCACACTACCACTGTAGCGGATCACATGATGCGCTGCAACCCAACCAGGTCATCAAGCGGCACCTCCATGCCACAGGAATAGACAGCTGAAGGCTGTAAATTGTGTAGCTATTTAAATGTTTTAACTGTATGCATTCACTAAGCTTGAAAAAGGCACTTGCTGGTGCCGAAACGCGTTGCTATAAAGAATTTTTATATGTCTGTATGAGCAAATAAATTGTTATGCTAATTAGCTTTGTGGTAACTTGTTCCTGTTACCAATTGAGTGCGAAGGAATTTTTGGGACTTTTTCCCATTTCTGGGATACATTTTCTATACATGTCCTGGTCAGACGCAACCAGGAAGTACAGAGCAGTTGTGAAGTCATATTAAATGCTGGGAAAAAAACGCCTTTGATGTAAAAGTTAAAAAAAAATAAAAGTTATGACAGTGCATACCTCTTTTCCACATTCATTATTTAGCACCTGCTGCACCTTCAATACTTTTGTTTTTGCAATTGCGGATGTTAAACACTGTAAACAACAATGTAAACCATAAGTAAACAGAAACTAGAGGGATATTGCAGGGCTTATTGCATTTAATTTTGTACTCACACACTAGATGAGGCAAAGCATTAACATGATTACTATGATTACAAAGCCATCCCGCCAGACTTTCACATCAGCAGAAGTTGCAATGTTATCAAAAAGACTTAAGGCCCATTTACACGGGACAAATTTTGAATAAACGATGCCCGACACTCGTCCCTGCGTGTACTCGCTCCTGTACTGCTGCACAGGAGCAAGTATTGCTGGCTCTCCGACGCGACAGCTGGAGATTTCACTCCTCGCTCTTCCCCGCCCCTCTCCATTCACTTAACATAGCGGCCGTTCAGTACTGAACGGCAGCTTTTTACACTGAACGATCATCATTCAGGATTTTATGCAGTACTGAACGGCCGCTGTGTTAAGTGAATGGAGAGGGGCAGGGGAGAGCAAGGAGTGAGATCTCCTCCAGCTGCCCTGGCCACTCTGTGCGAGGCAGCGATACTCACTCCTGTGCAGCAGCATGGGAGCAAGTACGCACAGGAACGAGTGTTGGGTATCGTTTGCCCGACATTCATCCTGTGTAAATGGGCCTTTAACCCACTTCTTTGTTTACAAGCTGGCAGTGTTGATGTGCCGAAGTGGTTTAAGACTGCTGCAGCCATTTAGTGGCTACCTGCTGCACTAATGGCATCATTGCTCAGTGACCACATGCTACTTCGACACATCAACACCGGCCGAAGTGTTAGCCGACTGACAGAGCACTTGCACTGGAGCACCAAAAGAGTGGCATGGCGAGTACTGGGTTTCATTTTTTTTGTATGAAGCAAAAGAAAAAAAAAACATAAAAAAAAAAAAAAGGAGAGAGCAGGGAAGAGCACCTTCAAAGGTGAATGTACAGTAGAGTAAGCAGACTACTGTGCTTTGGTCTAGCAGATGTAATAGAAGCGGTGAAGAGTAGGTGCTGCTAGTCCAGTATGTTGATCAAACAACGGTCATGTTAACATTGGATACAGTTTTTAACAAGAATTTTAAAAATGGAGGTACTAGTACAACCTGTTGGCAGTTATCGACTCAAATGAAAGTGAAGTCGAAGCCATTAATTAAAATGAGCCTCATTACACACCAGCAGTTAACGCGTTTTACAGATCTCTTCTTCAGACACCTAGGTAATGGGCCATTTACACAGGACGATTACTGCTCAAAATTTGTTCAAATGAACGAATCTGCAGTGTAAATGCACAAAAATCGCTCACTTTTCGTTCACAGGTTTTTATCGCTGACTTTCAGTTAGCTTAAAGACCATTGCTGGATCATGGGCTTGTCATTCTGTGTAAATGCTCCCCGCTTCACTTAGAAGGTGAATCGCTGAGCGAGAAGCCTGCGATCCAGTCTATTAGTGTAAACGCTCTGCACGAGCGCTAGCGACCTTAGTGGCGATACCAGTGCTCATGCAGTCATTTACCCGACTGCTGGCCTGTGTAAAAGGGCTATAAGCATACAATTGTATGTCCATTCCTCATTGTCTGATATGCAAAGGCAGTCAATACAATTGGAGATCAGTAATAATACATCAGCATGAGTTCACTCTCCTTCGAGTCGATAGCCGCAACATGGTGCACCAATACCTCTGTTTTTTTTTTCACTCTAAGGGTGGATTCAGACGACCGTATATCGTCTCGGTTTTCACGCCAAACCAATATACGGTGTCCTTGTCTGCAGTGGGAGGGGATGGAAGAGCCAGGAGCAGGAACTGAGCTCCCGCCCCCTCTCTGCCTCTTGCCACTATTTGCAATAGGAGGGGGCAAGATGGGGGCGGAGCTAAGTCTCACCGCTTAGTTCTGCCCCTGTCCCGCCCCTCCCATTGCAAATAATGGCAAGGGGCGGGAGCTCAGTTCCTGCTCCGGGTTCTTCCATCCTCCCCCACTCCTCTGCAGACAAGGACACCATATATCGG
This sequence comes from Eleutherodactylus coqui, assembly GCF_035609145.1. NCBI lineage: Eukaryota > Metazoa > Chordata > Amphibia > Anura > Eleutherodactylidae > Eleutherodactylus > Eleutherodactylus coqui. The sequence continues at coordinate 224,247,106 of NC_089837.1, read as the reverse complement.
CTCAGCGTGAAAACGGAGCCGATATACGGTCGTCTGAATCCACCCTCATTCATAGCATGCTATTTTTTGGTTATAAGATTCAGTGCTTTTTCTTCCTCCAAAGATTTGGAGAACCGCCTTAATAAATAGACATGTCAAGAGATCTGACAGCTTTTCCTAATAAATACTTTGCCTTGTATGAGGACCCTGTCTCTATTGAAATCCAGGGGAACTTTGTATTTGTGCTACTAAAATACATAGGAATTTGGAAGTGAGTGGTTTCACTTGTTCCTACCTCTGTTGCCAGGTCTGGCTTTACTCGCACAGTGCACCTCCTGATTGCTAGCTGAAACGTAAAGCTGATGACGCCTTTCACCTTCAACAATGCCTCTTCACATAGGGATTTTCTTTCCTGTAATTTAAAGCGTGCACAATAAGAATGGCTGCAAGGTAATTTGTTCAAAGAAGTCGCTCCTTTATACGAAAAAAGATCATAAGATGAAGGCTAATAATTGGTAAAACAGATATTTTTGGTATAACTTACCGTAAAATCTCTTTCTCGTCACGTTCATTGGGGGCCATAGCCTAGACCATGGGATATAGCCACTGCCCTAGGAGGCGACACTAAGCAAAAAAGTGTTAGCTCCTCCCCCTGGCTATATCCCCCCTGCAGGCACTCAGCTAATTAGTCTGTCTGCAAGCAGTAGGAAAGCCAGTGGGAGTACGATTATACATATTATGTTTTATACATACCAAAATACATACTTTGGCATAATTCTCTGCCAAACAATGACCAAAGAACAGAAAGTTCCAGCAACCGCTTAAATAACAAGGGGTGGGTGCTGTGGCCCCCAATGAACGTGACGAGAAAGAGATTTTACGGTAAGTTATACCAAAAATACCTGTTTCTCGTCCGTATCATTGGGGGCCACAGCCTAGACCATGGGACGTCCACAAGCAGTACCGAAAAAAAAAATATATATATTGGGTGGGCATTTAAAGTTTGACCGTGTGGTCAAAGGACCGCCGCCTGCAAGATCTTCCGGCCGAGCGCGGCGTCCGATGATGCAGATATGTGGCCCTTATAAAACTTTGAAAACGTATGTAAGGAAGTCCAGGTGGCTGCCTTACACACCTGAAGCGCCGAGGCTCCGTACCGAACCGCCCGTGTGGAGTGGGCCGTAACCCGAAATGGTGGCGTGCGTCCTGAGGTGCGATACGCCTCTGTTATCAAGGACCTTATCCACTTAGATAGGGTGACCTTTGAGGCTGCCGAGCCCCTCCGGAATCACGAAGAGGGTGTCAGTTTTACAGAATTCTTTGGTTTTTTTTACATAAATCTTCAACGCCCTCACCAAGTCCAGGTGGTGCAGCATTTTTTCCCTCGTGTATACTGGCGTTGGACAGAAGGAAGGCAAGACAATTTCTTCATTGATGTGAAACTCCGAGACTACTTTCGGTAGAAACTCTGGTGATGGTCTCAGTACCACTTTATCTTGGTGGAAAGTCATATAGGGGGTCTGTATAGACAAGGCCGCCAGCTCCGAGACCCTACGAATAGAGGTAATAGCGACGAGGAATACTACCTTCCAGGTCAGTAGTCGCATAGGAATCTCTTTCAGCGGCTCAAACGGTTGGTCTGTCATAGCCTCCAACACGAGATTAAGATCCCATGCTTGAACCGGGGGTTTCAACGGGGGTGTCGTATGGGCGACTCCCTGTAGGAATGTACGCACAGCCATTCTGTTTGCGATTGGCCTCTGAAACAGCACCGTCAGTGCTGACACCTGTCCCCTTAGCGAGCCTACCCTTAATCCTATTTCGAGACCCGATTGTAGGAATGCCAGTATTCTGGCCACCGAAAATTGCATCGGCTGCACTCGCCGCTCCTCACACCAGGTGAAGAAACGCTTCCAGACTCTGTAATAAATAGCCGACGAGGCTGGTTTCCTGGCCCGTATCATTGTCTGAATCACCTTCTCCGAGTAACCTTTTCTTCTTAACACCTCGGTCTCAACGGCCAGGCCGTCAAATGTAGAGACCTGGAATCCGGGTGTAGCAAAGGCCCTTGGGATAGCAGGTCTCTTCGATCCGGTAGGTGCCATGGTGTGTCGGTCAACATTTCTATGATGGTCGCGTACCAGCTTCTTCTTGGCCAATCTGGCGCTATTAATATCGCTGGTCGCCCTTCCTGTTTGATTTTCCCTAGGATTCTTGATATGAGAGGGATTGGTGGAAATACGTACAGGAGTTTGTATCCTCCCCACGGGATGGTCAGTGCGTCTGTTGCCGCCGCTTGCGGATCCCGTGCTCGGGCCACAAATGGAAGAATCTTGTAATTCAGTCTGGACGCCATGAGGTCCACGTCCGGTGTACCCCATTTCAGACATATCGTCCGGAATACTTCTGGGTGCAACCCCCATTCGCCGGGATCCACCGTTTCCCGACTTAGGTAGCCACCCAGTTGTCTACTCCGGGAATGTAGACTGCTGACATTGAGCTCAGATGATTCTCCGCCCACGTCAGTATGCAAGCTACTTCGTTCATTACTGACGCGCTCCGTGTGCCCCCTTGACGGTTGACATAGGCCACAGCTGTGGTGTTGTCCGTCTGGATGCGCACATCCTTCTTCTTGAGACTGGACCCAAAGTGCAGGAGAGTCAGGTAAATGGCCCGTAATTCTAGGATGTTGATGTGCAACCTTGTTTCTCTCTGAGACCAAACTCTCTGAACAGACTGGCCCCCCAGTGTTCCGCCCCAGCCTGAGTGGCTGGCGTCCGTCGTCAATACTACCCATCGTTTTGGGCCCAAAGGCCGTCTCGCCTGAAGCCTCCCAGGTTTCAACCACCACTTCAACGCATCCTGGACTTGAGGGGTTATCCGGATTTGTTGTTCCAGGGTCAGTGTGGACCTGTTCCAGCGGGACAATATCAGATGTTGTAATATCCTTGACCGGAACTGGGCAAAGGGGACCGCCTCGAAGGCTACTACCATCTGGCCCAGAATACTCATACAGTGTCTGATGGTTAGCGTTCTCTTCTGCATTAGAGACCGAATACCGTGTAGAAGCTTGTCTACCTTTGTTTGAGGTAGTAGAACTCGGTGCTGGCTGGTGTCGAATATCATGCCTAAGAACTCCAACCGTTGTGCTGGTATTAGGCACGATTTTTCGCGGTTTAATATCCAGCCAAATTCTTCTAAAGTTTCCATTGTGACACGTAAACTCCTGATGTTGCCGTCCCGTGACGGTGCTTTTACTAGCACATCGTCCAGGTATGGCCGCTATGCCTTTTGCATGGAGTAGTGCCATCACTGCTGCTAGTACTTTCGTAAATACTCTTGGGGAAGTTGACAGACCGAATGGCAGAGCCGTGAATTGAAAATGCCTTCCCTGCGTCTCGAAACGAAGGAATTTTTGGTGTGCTTCCCGAATCGGAATATGGAGGTAGGCGTCCTTGATGTCTATTGAGGACAAGAATTCCCCTGGCTGCAAGGAGGCTATCACGGATTTGATCGACTCCATCCGGAAATGCTTTGTTTTGATGAATTGATTCAATCTCCTTAACCCCTTCATGACATGGCCTATTTTGGGCTTAAGGACGCAACAATTTTTGGCGGATTTTCTTCTCCGTTTATCAAAAGCCATAACTTTTTTATTTTTCCGTCGACGCGGCCGTATGAGGGCTTGTTTTTTGCGTGGCGAACTGTAGTTTTTATCGATGCCAATTTTGGGTACATAGACTATATTGTAAAATTTTTTATTTTTTTTTTAATGATAGCAGAGAGAGAAAACGCATCAATTCTGCCATAGATTTTTTTATTTTTTTTTACACCGTTAATCATGCAGCATAAATGAGACTTTCCATTTTTTCTGCAGACCGGTACGGTTACAACGATACCAAAATTCTAACATTTTTTTTAGGTTTTCCCACTTTTCTGCAATAAAAACCCTTTTTTTTGGAAATCTTTTTTCTATTCTAAATTGCTGCATTCAAAGTCCTATAACTTTTTTATTTTTCGATGTATGGAGCTCTATGAGGGCTTATTTTTTGCGAGACAACCTGTAGATTTTATTGGTACCATTTTGGCGTACATACGGCTTTTTTGATCACTTTTATTGCGTTTTTAGTGAGGCAAAATGCTAAAAATGAGCATTTTGCCTCAGTTTTTTAGCTTTTTTTTTTAGCGTTTTTTTCCGTGCACAGTCAAAAGCATGTGCAACTTATTGTACGCATCGTTATGGACACGACAATACCAAATATGTGGGTTTTTTTTTTTTTTTACCTTTTTTTATGCTAATCTGAGAAAAAGCATAAAAAATGGTTTTTTTACTCTTTCTTTTTACATTTTTTTTTATTCATTTTTTAAATCTTTCTTTTTTTTTTACACTGTTTGTGTCCCTCTGAGGGACTTTAACCACTGCCCTGATGATCGCTGTCATAAGGCATGGCAGAGCTACTGCTCTCCCATGCCTTATCGCTCATACAGCGATCTCAGGCATAGGCAATACAGGACGCCAGTGTCTGGCGTCCTGTTGCCATGGTGACAGGCCGGGCTCTCGCGATGACATCGCGAGTTCCGGCCGGAGACACAGAGGGAGCCGACTTAGATCGCGGCAGGGAAGGGGTTAACAGTGGCGGGCGCATCTCCGATGTCCCCCCGCTGTTGCAGCGAGACGCCGGCTGTGACTGACAGCCGGCTCCCGCTGCGGGATAGCGCTGGATCATATGTGATCCCGCGCTATCTCCAGGACGTAAGTTTACGCCCTGTTGCGGGAAGTACCCCGCTCCCAGGACGTAAACTTACGCCCTGCAGCGGGAATGGGTTAAATCCAGTACTGGCCTGACCATGCCATCTTTTTTGGGCACTAGAAAAAGATTTGAGTAGAACCCTTGTTTCTCTTGCGCCCCTGGCACTGGTTTTACCACTCCCTGTGCCAGAAGATTTTCCACTGCCAATTGTAGGTTGGCTACTCCTTCTGGGGTGGCAGGCACTCTGGACTTGCGAAACGAATTCAGTGGCAGAGTCACGAATTCGATCGCGTACCCGGATGCCACGATCTCCTGCACCCACTTGTCGCTCACGCGACTCCACCATCTCTCCCGAAATTGGGAGAGCCTGCCCCCCACCCTGGTGACAATGGGTGGGGGTGGCACCTCATGCCGCGTTCTTTGATCCCGCCGCCTTAGATGTTCCAGGTCGAGATCGCCATGCTTGTCTCGTCTTGAAGGTTGGACCCTTCCTTGCGTCTGTCGGGGTCCTCCTAGATTGGGACCACTGCCCTGACCCAGAACGGGACGAAAAACGCCGAAAGGACCTAAAAAACGTTTTCCTCTTCAATGGAACCTTTTCCTTTCTGGTTGGAATTTGTGGCAATGACGTGCTTTTGCCGCCTGTGGCGTCCTTTATCAAGTCATCTAATTTAGGCCCAAAGAGCCTATTTCCCTCAAATGACAACTTTGTTAGGACCATCTTGGACGCTGAATCGGCCGACCAGTTCTTTAGCCAGAGGGTTCGCCTTGCCGCGACAGATGCGGCGGACGCTCGAGCCACGAACTTAGCTGCATCTAGCTCTGCTGCGCATACGAACTTGTTCGCTTGTATGATAGTGTCTGTTGTTTCCAGTAGTTCACTAGGTGGAGCGTCTGCCAGAATGTCTTTCCGCAGCTGTTTAGCCCAGGCTATGGACGCTTTACTGACCCATGCGGCCGCGAAGATCGGCTGCAGGGCGGTGCCCGTAGCCTGAAACACTGATTTTGTCAATGTATCCAGTTTTCTGTCTTGAGGATTAGCCAGGGTTGCCACTTTGGCTGTTGGCAACGCCGTGCCTCTAGATAGCCGTGACACTGGTGGATCGACTACCGGGGGTACCGCCCAACCCTTTTTCAGACTTCCTGGGAATGGGTATGTAACTTCCCAAGTTTTCCCAGGTTGCCTAAATTTTTTGTCAGGGTTCTGCCATTGTTTATTAAGGACGTCCGCGAAATCCTGATGGTCTGGAAAGACCTGTCGCGATCTCCTCTGCCGTCTAAACGACACCGTGGAAGGAGTCGTCTCTACTGGTTCCTCTGTTACTTGGAGTGTTTCTCTTACAGCTATTACTAGGCTGTCCATTAGGCTCGCCAGCCGCGAAACCTGTTCATCGTCCAGATCAGAAGCAGACGAGACCGAGGAGCGTTCATCGTCTTCTGACCCACTGCCTTGACCTGTGGTAAGTATGGACGGACTCCCTGGACCCATGGCAACCATGAGAGTCTCTGGACCGCCTGGACTTGGAGGGTCTAGACGACCTCCTGGTATGGCGAGATTTACGGGAGGTGTCCTTGCTGCTGCGGGACCTCCTTCTTTTGCGTGCCCTCCCGCGCGCATATTCTGAAGAGGAAACTTCCGAGCTGGATTCTAACCGGCGTAAAATCGCCGCAGAAGATGTGGCCAGGCCGGAGACGGCAGCGGCCAAGGACCTCGCCCATTGGGGTTCGGGCCCTGGCTCCACAGGGGCAGCGGGGGGCACCGGGATCCCTGGAACCGCGCGTGCCGTGGTACACTTAGCGCAGCGGGGGTCGACTTGACCGCAGGCAAACTTAACGCTGCAAGCTGTGCAAGCGTAATGTTTCACCCTCCCCTTGGCCGGGCTGGAACCCTCTGATCTAGGGTCAGACATGGCAAACAGGAAACCCCCGGGTAGATGGGGATGCTACGTACTGCCACAGGAGTACCTGCAGGGGGGACAGGGGAGGGGAGACACCGCAAAGTGCTGCCTTGGCAGGGCTTACCCGGTCTAGCAGCTGTTTTAGCGGTTCCCCTGATCCAGCTGGAGCCTCTGGTCCTGAAGCTTGAAGGCCGTCAGGAGTCGACGTGGGTCCACCACACGGAGATAGTAGCGCTGGTGACCCGGCAGGTGTGTGGCAGAAACTGCTGTGGTGCTGCTACAGCTGCTGGTGCCCGTTACAGAAGGTGCTGCTGCTGTCCGGGTGCTCACTCTGTAGCAAAAAGTCTGCAGGGCCGTATAAGGGCTGGATGCTGCTGTGTGCTGCGAGCTGAGAACTGCGCACAGTGCTGGGCTCAGTAGTGCCAGACAAACGAAGTGTCTTGCTGCTGAGAGCGGCCATTCCTCTGCCTGGCTGCTTCTTTTAAGTCTGCCGCGGTCGGAGGGGGGCGTGGCTTGCCCTGGAAGTCCGCCCACGACCCGGAAGTGACGTTTTCCGGCCCAGCGTCGGCGCCCCGCCCCCCGGAGCACCGCGCCCGGGAGTGTCCTGCCCAGCCAGCGCCCCGCTAGCATGCCGTGCTCCTACCCCTGCTGCCGGGAGAGCTGCTGCTGCCATCCTGATGTCCGTTCTGCTCCATTACGTCCGCCCTGAGGTACCTTGCGTCGTGTCAGGGAAGCCACAGCCAGTCCGCACGTCGACCTGTCTCCAGCAGTGCTGCCCCCTATGCGTCACTAGTCAGACCGTGCGCTACTCTAGGGAGGGGGAGCCCTATGGCTGGCAGGTAACCGACGCCAATGCGCATTGCACGGTCGGGCCCCTTTTTCTTCCCTGGGCGAGACGCCGCAGAAGTGGTGGAGACACCCCCTGCCTGCGTCTCCCCCGGGAGGCCAGTAGAGCCAGGGAAAAGCCCCGACTCCCCGGATTCCCGCGAATAGCCACGTCTGCCTCCTAGCAGACACTAAGCTAAAGACTAATTAGCTGAGTGCCTGCAGGGGGGATATAGCCAGGGGGGAGGAGCTAACACTTTTTTGCTTAGTGTCGCCTCCTAGGGCAGTGGCTATATCCCATGGTCTAGGCTGTGGCCCCCAATGATACGGACGAAAAATGCATTAATCATTTTACTGCCAAGGACATAGGTAATACAGCATGACTTTAAACAATTGTTGCTAATCGAATATAAAAGCTTGACTTTAACCCCTTAAGCACCAAGGGCAGTAAATATAAACGGCGCTTGATCCTGGCCTACAGTAGAAGTACTGTGCAGGATTAAAGCCTCTGATCCTGCAATCAAGCAGAAGCAGGTTGGGTCCTCAGCTGTTAATCACAGCTGAGGAGACAGGGGAAGCGGGTTTTTAACCACTTCTGCCTTCTGCTTTGCATTCTACATAACACTCAACAAGTACTATGTACTAAAGAGCAAAAGTGAAAGTATTGCTTCCACTATGCGACCTGGTGATTACGTGACTGCCGGAAGCGCCCTATTACCACAGAGCTGCAGGGTCCTAACAGACCCTGCTCAGCTCTGTTAGTGACTGATGTCACTATAGGGAGATGTTCTCCATGGTAACTGGGGCTCCTATGGATACTTCATCTACAGTGGAAAAGTATGAAGAAAAAAATAATACAATGTGAATGAAGGTCTTATATGAGGTCATGTGGGCAGAAATGGTAAAAATAAAAAAAAAAGTTACAAAAATATGTTTAAAAAAATATTACAGAATAAGAGAAAAAAAAATAAAAGAAAATTAACTTTTACATAATTAGTTATTTTGCCAAATCCAGCCAAGCTATAGTACGTTCTGTGCTGAAAATGTCCAGATCAGCACATCACTCTTACCAGATCATCAAGCCCATGGATATGGAGTGTTACGGTTTTTGCTGTTTTGTTTGCACTTGAAATGAAAAACTGAAGGTTTTGCTTGTTCTTTGCTTCAGGTGTATGCAATGGAAATGGCTCATTTAGTGACATATAAATCCGCTGGGCAAGTAGCTTGATTCTGTTGCTGAAGTCACTGAAGAAACAAACAAGTAAAACATATCAGAGGTTAGCTTTGTTCCAATTTTGCTTTTTATTGTAAACAATACAGACTGGCCAATATTAAAAAGGCTCGCTATCATTATTATAGGATTAGCTATTTTCTTTCCAACATGCCAACAAAATAATGCAAAGAACTTGAAGATATGTTATAGTCACACACTGCATAGCTTGTGTAGGTAGTGATGCCAGTTCTACATCCTAGATCTTTTAGTGTAGAACATACACTGATGGCCAATTTATTAGAGACACCAGCACTTTTATAATGGCAGCTTCCTTGTACAAAAACTAAACATGTGACCCCTGAGTGCAGCAAAAAAACCCAAAAAAACAAATAAGCAAGTTTTCGGTTTTGTGAAAAGGCAGTGCACAGTCAAGTCCACTGAGTACAGGTGCTCCAACGTATTTGGTGAAATGCACAGCTCATTGTTTTTTGGCTTGGATGGGCTATAACACCAGATGACCAGTTTGATTGTCATTGTTGCGTAAGAGAGACTCCAGTGGGCAAAAGAGCACAAAAATTGGATCACTGAGCAGAAGAGTACATCACCTCATCAGATGAATCCAAATCTCTGTTACACCATGCTGATTAGACAGTCAGGAATTGGCACAAGCCACATGAATCGCTGAACCCTTCTTTTCAGGTACTTAGAGTAGGTCAGTACCTCTACCTAATCTGCGGCAACTACAAGAAGCTCCCCTGTCCACATGTAACAATATTCCTGCAGAACGATTTCCACATCTTATGGTATCTAAGCCATATTGAATTGCTGCAGTTATGAAACCCAAACAGCTCCAACGTGGCACTAGATGGGTGATTAGTAAAGTGGCCATTCAGCAGATATAACCCAGTTTCCTTTCTAGTAGAGAATCGTTCAACTATAGATCAAATAAATTTGTGCAAGGAGTAATTAGAAATTAATGACAGTAATAAGACAGGCCAAACTGGCTTTCAGAAAAAACTAAACTTTCCTCAGGAGATAAAAACCCATCATCGAGGAGACAGGGTTGTCTAAGACTGAGTTCACATCTGTGTTGCCATTTCTCGTCAGGAGCAGAAAATTGCTAATGACAAAAGTGCCAAATTTGCCACACCAAAGGCGTCAGATGGTTATAATGGGGGCTGACGAGTTCTTTTGTGGTGTTCATCACCATGATAGGAATAGCACTGCGTATGTCACTAACATTACAATCTAGTAATGCTTTTTGTTGGTCATGAAGAAAGTAGCATTCAAAACTATCCTATTTCTACCAAGGTCAGTTTCACACAAGTCAAATATGGGTCTACTGACCGGAACTCAGAGAATCATAGGAATTTATGATGCTCCGAGTTTGGGTCTGTAGAACCATGGTTGGACTATATAATATGCTTGTGGGAAACTGGCCTTTAGGCTTGGTGTATGCTCACAAGTTGTGGCCTCAATCGTGTAGTCATCAATACATACAAATACTCAAATCACTGTTTAAAACAATTCTAAAAAGAGACTTAGCAATAAGATCACTTTACCTGTTCTTAATGTTCTCCAGACTAGCCATCATACCAAGCTCACGCCTCATTACTTCACAGTGGTTAGGATTTTCAGATAAGTAGTGAATAGTCTATTAAAGGAAGCAAAAACACCACAAGAAATTAAAAGCTTGGGATATATATACTAAATTTGCTCTTATTTGTGAAAGTGAGCAGGTTGGGTAAGGTTCACGGGCGAGGTGTCATTGCGAGATCCGCGGCAAAAATCGCAGGCGGAGCTCGCAGGACACACTTTCCATAGGAGAACTATGGAAAGCGCAGCCTACTGCTCAAGAGCGGAGAATCATAGTGTTTTTCCGCTCACATGATTAAAATCGTGGCATGCTGCGGTGAGCCTATCTACCTATCTATCTATATATAAAAAGGTGAAAGCCCTCACTGACTGACTTGCCACCAATTCTCTAACTTCCCCATGTCGTACAAACATGAAATTTGGCACGAGCATTCTTTAGGTTTTAAATAGGAAAACTTAAGAGGTCACAACTTGAAAATTCAATGCTAAGTGCAAAAGTATTGACACCCCTATGTAATGTACCTAATGTCATTCTCTAACTTCCCTGTGTCATGCAAACATGAAATTTGGCACAACCATTCTTTAGGTCTTAAATAGGAAAAGTAAAGGGGTCACAAATCGATTATTCAATGCTAATTGCAAAAGTATAGGCACCCCTATGTAATGTAACTTCCCGATTTCGTACAAACATGAAATTTGGCACGACCATTCTTTAGGTCCTAAATAAAAAAAGTAAAGGGGTCACAACTCTATTAGTGCACCCCTCTGTAATGTAATTTCTTGGTGTTGTACAAGCGTGAAATTTGGCTCGAGCATTCTTTATATCCTAAAGGAGGAGAGTGGCAGGGGTGGCACATTCTGTAGAGGGACATCGGTACATGCAGCCTGAGGAGAATCTAACACTCCTATGTGTATGCATATTTTATTCCTCTGTTACTCTAAAGTAACCTTGACTTCAGAAAATTATTTGTGCAAACACCACAAACACCTATATCAAATGAATTCGGGCAAGACAAAGTATGCCAGCTAGTCATTAATATAGGCTCATCACGAGACCTTGTAGTGCTCCCCCCTCCTTCCCTGCAGTGGAATATCACTAGCGATATTCTGTCCTTTTTGTGGACAGGCAGCCTAAATGCCGAGAATCAAATTCCATAATATTAGGGAAGTAGATACAAAGTAGCTAATAACAAACCCCCAGTAATTTCTATATTAGGTCACCTGCCTAAAGCACTATAGGCTAATTTATGATGCTGTAAGACAACTTGACAGGAAGCCAGGCATTGTAAATTTTTATACTCATCCTGTTCCTAGTTCCCACATTGCCCGCTGCTGAAGTCTTCAAAAATCTGATTTTTTTCAGAGTCCTGTCACACATGCTTTCTCATAGACTTGCATAGGAGCAAGTCAATGAGCAGACTGTACAGGCAGGCATTGCGGAAACCAGGAAGCGGGTGAAAATGAAAAATACATCACCTGGCTCCCTGTCACCTGCCCTAACAGCACAAGTTAGTTTATGGTGCTTTAGGCAAGTGGCAGGTTCCCTTTTAGATCTTATGTAATGTCTTCTTTATGAAGTCTACACTGGCTCTGATCTCCAATCTCTCGCCACGGAGCTCCACTGCTCCATTAGCACAGATGAGTAGATGTTAGAATCATTGTGGTGATTTTTCAACATTCATCTCAGTACGAGCAACATAGAAGCCCCCTACTGACCTTAAAAGACGCCTAGTACAGAGATACTCATCTGTGGTGGTTCCGATGTGTACTATAAAACCTTTCGCTTCATGTCTTACCTGAAGAGCAGCTTCAACCACATGCAAGTCCTGGTGACTGAGGAAAAGGATCAGACCTGCCAGGCAACTCCTGTCCCTCACAATACTGAATCTGTTCTGTGGGTCGGAGGCCAGGTTCCTCAGATGGGTAACAACAGACTTGGCATCCATGCTTGATTGAACCTGTACATCAAATGACATAGAAAGATCACAAGATATAAAAAAAAAAATGGATGACATCTTGGCACATTTAACCTTCTACACAAGCCGTAGTTTTGCTGCAGACTTCACACCCAAATCCGAAGTGGAATCTGCAGCATTCTGTTAATTTCGATGAAGTACGGCGCCAGTTTTCAAATATTTACTGAATTGGGTCATACGCATGAGTGACTATTTCCCGCATTGCATTGCACCACAATGTGGGAAAAAAGAAAATTGTGACATGTCCTATTGTTGGGCATGCCCTTGCATTACCCATTGTTTTCGATGGGGCTGAAACAGCATCGCACCACGTGCTAGGTGCACGCAAGTGCGATGCGAGGTTTCCCATTGGGGAACACTCCGTAATCCTCCGCTGCGTCTGAGGATCGCTACTTTCCCAAAGTTATGCGAGACATTTTTGAAATTGCACGTTGCCAAGCGCAATACCTACATTCATAGGGGTGCAATTTGTCAGTATTTTTTAAAAAACATGATGAGTGCTTTTTGCACACCAATCGTTCGTGGAAAAAATAAAAAAATGTAGCATGTCCTATCTTCGTTTGCGGAATTTACAGACTGAAATAGCCCATTAGAGTCTATAGGATGGAGTAAAAACGCAGCATGCATATTCACTGCGTCCTTTACGCAGGATGCCAGGACTAGAGAGATGGGCGCAGCAAGCCCAAGTAGGTGCCTGAAGTGGAAAGCATAAGTGGAGGTGGTAAGGAATTGCTGTCAACCAGGTGGAGCCTCATCCCAAGTGGAGGGAGGAAATTGCAATGCAGAACACTACTTGTCGCTACCTGCAAAGTAGAACTCTTGCAAAAAAAATGGGTGTAGTAGAAAAGTTTATATTAAAGAAAAATCAGCAATAATATGTGTTTCAAGGTGGGGAGCCTCTTCATCAGTTAGGCTGAAGATAGACTATAGGTCGATAAAAAGAGGAAGGTAGGTAGGGGAGCAAATATTAAATATAAAAAAAATAGTAAATTAGTAACGCACAGGGTTGAGCAAAAATAAAATCTTACATAAACATAAATGAAGGATCCTCATCAAGTAAATAAGCACTTGGTTAAAGAGGAGAGAGAAGAGTTGAATGAACAGGAATTAGTGCAAAAATGCAGAAAATATTCATATAGGGCGTAATGGGACATGGAACACGGTACACATATATTCATGTACAATATGTCTGATGAATAATAAATTAATCAATATCGTGTGAGAAAATTAATTGAAGTTCCATTCTAATAGAAATAATGGTAACAATACATACAAATAGATATACATCAAAGCATAGGCTACTAGAACTAGAATAAATGGATGCAAAATTATATAATGATAAGCTTTTCCAATTATCTTCATATAATACAAAGTATGCTGCATAGAATACTACATGTGTACCTGTGGTCACGGGACTAATAATTAGCACTGATGTATTTTGTCTCCACCGGAAGAATGGGTGGAGATATGTGTTGGCCTGGTTGAGTTGCAGGGGAGAGCTTGACACCCACAACAGTGCTCTCATCTCCCCTGCCGAAGACGCTGCTGTCAGTGTCTCGCCTCCCATCTGCCATGCCGACTCTGCTGCTGTGCTCCCTGGGCCGCTGTGACTGTCAGCCGCAGTGGGCTGTCTATCGACTCCCTCTGCCCTGGCGTCCCCGCTCGCACCTCTGCTGTCACTCCGCTCCTCCAACCCTCGCTGTCACTGTGTTTTCCCCATGACATGTGGCGGTGCCGCACTCCCTCACTCTCCCCCGGCGCTGTCCTCCCCTCCGTGCTTCCGGTCGCGCTGTCAGTGTCCTCCCCAGCTGCCGCTGTCAGTTTCCTCTACAGGCGCCCGCGATCCCTCACTCTGCCCAGACGGTCTGTGCCCCCGGCTGCCGCCCGCTGTTAGTCTCCTCTTCGGCAACTGTGCTAAGACAGAGAGCGGGGCCGCCTTCTGGGGCATGGGGACGGCATGCCATTGTAGTGACCCAGTACATCATCCTGGTCCCCTCCATGAGTGTCATACATGTTTGTCTTATGTTGATGCACTGTCTGGCTATTTCCAGTATCTCTGTTGCACAGCTGCAGCTCTAGAAGGGTTAAATGTTTATTAAAATCCAAAGCCTGCATGTAAATGTATGAAGTCTGTCATGTCATGTGGTATGAGAGAGGGTATAAATAAGAATGATTGAGAGCGGGAAAGTCTCTGGTCCATGTCATCAGGAGGGTTGCTGCTCAGGAGGTCTAGGTACAAGGAGACACCTTTAGTCCTCATGTACTAAAGCATGGAGAAGGAGAGATTTCCCGTACGATGTATGATTGGATGTTAATGGAGCGAGTCGCAGAAGGAGAAAGAACACTTGTAAGTAACTATTTCTTCAAGGCCACTGCAGAGGTACTACTTCACTGTCTAAGTTTCCTACGCGACCGTCTGGAGTCTAGATCACCACGTAGAGGTACACACTTTAATTGTCACACCCACGTGTCTTCAAAACTGGGTGGAGCTACTGCAAGATAATAATCTCTGTTCACACACGTGCATCTTTTAGCTTGTGAGAGCTGTGTGGAGGTACCGAATTCTGAAGACTAGCCTTTTACCTGCGAAAGGTAACTGCCTTGTTATAATTGTACTAAGTTTCCAAGTAAAGTTTACCAGGCTCTAACCGTTCCTAGGGATCTGTGGTACCAAGAAACTGTCTTACACGGAGTTTATTTTTCGCCAAGGGCAATACCGGTGTGTGTAGGAACAGTGGCGTCACCCATGACAACTACAACCCCTATTATCCTGCTTAATGGGCATTCCCTATCCTAGGGCTGTCCCAGGTGGCCTGCAGTGTTACTCTGGCCTTGGCTGCGTGTGTCCCTCCGGGAAGGAGTCTGATAAGTGCCACTGTGACACGTCAGCACTTTATCCTCCCAGCTCCCCACATATGTCAGGTCTCCCTATGGGACGCTGCACTATATTTCAGGGAGGCCAGCGGCAACACAATTACAGTCGGTCCCATTGCAGGGAGGCTGGCGGGGAAGCTGCTTGAAGCTGAGACAGGAAAATGTCGCACAGCCCAGCCAATCAGCAGCTGTGGGCATACCCTATACCCCCCACAGCACAATCCCAGGTCTCCACCCATTTTTATGGTGGAGCCAAGATACACCAGTACCCTGATAATTTTACTGGACAGGAATCAATGTGAGGTGTTCCTTATAACAGATGCAGTGCTTTTTCTTCCAGTATTTTGAGCTGGAGGTTCCGACGCAGACTTAATACCGGCCCTAGCTGAGGGTAAATAATATGAAATGTCCACCCCATTGGTTTAAGATAATGTAAAATATATGGAGAAGGGGGAAAGATTTAATAGATTGGTAATAAGAGCAACCATTCATAAATGGATGGTGGTAAGACTAATAAATTAGAAATGATAGATATCAGTGGTAAAAATAATTCTTAACATAAATGATACATGAAATGTAATCTATAGCTATAATGCCAAGTAATGTCTGGTAGATGAATTCATTGATCAGGACAGTAGAAGTTAATAAAATGAATTTTGATGGGCACAGTAAATAAAATTGATGGCTGTTAAAAGGAACATAAAATGGGCATACATAGGCATGGCTTGTAAGCTATAAGTTCACAAATTACCACCACCCAATTAATATAGAAATTAACTCATTGGTATAGCAATAATGAAATTGTGATGAAATAAAACTATTATGAGCATAATCAATTACAGACTGAAGATGTGTGATAAATAAAAAATGAAGCACATGTACATGAAATGGAATATTAAAGTCAGGATATGATATGAAAGTCTGCAAATACTATAAAATACTGGGGTGTAAAGGACTTACAGAATATAAGGAGTACAACATGATTACGTCCTCATATTTTCATGACTGTCATTTAGGCCCATTAATTTCAGGGTGTTTAGTGTAAAGATCCAAACATCTCACACCTTTCCAACACCTCAGACCTGTTAGGCCTCATGTCCACGGGGAAAATGTGATTTAAAATCCGCAGCGTTTTTCCCGCACGCGGATCCGCGCCCCATAGAGATGCATTGGACACCCGCAGGTAGTTGAATACCTGCGGATGTCATTTTCCCCTGAGGCGCGGATTGCGTCTGCGGGAAAACACCTGCAGCATGCTCCATTTAAGTGCGGGTCTCCCGCGGGGACTGCTCCCGCAGGCTTCTATTGGAGCCTATGGAAGCCGTCCGGATCCGCGGAACACCCGTACCTGAATTTCTGCTCTCCAGCGCGGGAGAGCAGGAGTCAAAGAAAGAAAAAAAATGGAGTGCCTGGCGCATGCGCGCTGAGCACATCCGCCGGGCCAAAGAAAGAAGATCCGACCGCGATGGAGGGAAGATCCGCAGCGTCCGGAAAGGTAAGTTTATTTTTATTTTCAGCCTCATGTCCCCGGGAAAGGAGGGACCCGCTGCGGGATTCTGCATAGAGTATCCGCGGCGGGTCTGATTTTCCCCGTGGACATGAGGCCTTAGGGCTCCTTCACACGGGCGATAAAAATGCGTGTTTTTTGAGCGATGCGAGAGTGAGTGATTTTCAGTGGCTTCATTCCCATTAGTGATTTTTTTCACTGATGTGATGTGGAGTGAGGAAAAAAAAAGTCAATCGCAGCATCGCCCTATCTTTCTGCGTTTCGCTTTTTTTAAAATCTCCCATATTTCCATATGCGGCCTCCTTTTTATTGCATCACAAAGCATGACCTTGCAATTTTCATGCGATGCGGCTTTAATATTGGAGACTATTGTCCATCACGAGAAAAACGTGAGCAAATAGTGAGAGAAAATCACGCAAGAAAAAGCATCGCTGACACTCAGATACCTCATGAGCAACACTGCGATCGCCGGTGTGAAGAAGCCCTCAATGGTAGTTCTAGGGACTTTTCCAGGGGCCATGAGGGTGAAGTATTCAAAAATCGCAATTGTGTGCTAGTGCTGCGTGTGTGAAGATGCCATGTTTTAGGTAGCCATTACTAATATCAGACATGTGTTTTCGTATAACGACAATATAATGGTTGTGTGGTGCAACCGACATATAGCAGGAGCACACCAGTAGATAATTGTTTATCAGATTTTGTAATTTAAGGAAAGATTCGTTTAACCCCCTACCCCATAGGACGTACAGTTACATCCTGCAGCGTTGAGGTATGTATGAAGATAGATAGTGGGGCGATCTCTCTTCATACAACCGGCACCCACCAGCAATAGCTCCAATAAGCTGCGCAGCTAATTGGAGCTGTTAACCTTTTAAATGCCTCCGTCAATTCTGACAGCGGCATTTAAATCCCCCGGCTGACGTTCCAAGGTCCAGAGAAAGGCCAATGGGCTATCATAGCAGAATGCCTATCAGGCCATGCTCTTGGGGCGGCTTGATAAATTGCCTGTCCGATAGCAGCATAATGTAATGCTATGGCATTACATCACGCTGCAGGCGCAATCAAGGCAAAAAAAGTAAAAATAGGTTTAAAAGAGGTTTACTAATTATTTACCTTTTGCCATATTTATAGTAAAAGAAAGTCCGATCTATCAAAGTAACGCATTAATTACCCCACATGGTGAACGTCGTCTGGGAAAAGAAAAAAAAAAAGCTAGAATTGTGCTTTTTCGGTCATCCTGTCTCGAAGAAAAAAATGTAATAAAAAGCAATCAAAAAGTCGTATGTACTCCAGAATGGTAACAACAGAAACTACAGGACACCCTGCAAAACCAGCTATGTTTCCAAAGAAAATTTAAGAAATTATGCGCTCAGAACATGGCGGCAGAAAATAATTTTAAAAAATTAAATATCTTTAAAAATAAATAAATTTGGTATTGTAGTAATCATATTGACCCATATAATAAAGTTATCAGGTCATTTTGGTTGCAGTGTGTATGCTGTAGAAATAAGACGCACCCAAAGGTGGCGGAATTTGGTTTTTTTTCATTTCACTCCACTAAGGCCTCCCTCACACCGTGTGCAAAAAGATGCCTTGAAATGCACTTTATTGCAACAGAAAAGCTAAGTGCCACGGGTTTTGAAGCAGTGCTTTCTTGGCGTAAATCTTGCGTTTTTTTGCTGTGGCCAAACCGCGAGATTCCCGCCAGGAATACGTCTGCAGGCGGCCTTGGGCAGATATTTGGCCCAAGGTCCTGTTCATGTGGAGTCACTGAAGCAAATGGGAAAGCCTCATGTCATAGCGTATCTCTGAAGTATAAAGGATTCCCCAGAACACACCTTCCCCCGCCCCCACTGAGGTAATTTATGGAGGGGTGGGTTAGACGCAGACAACCTCTGAAAAACCATAATTCCCCATTTTGGCCATATAATAATAATAATAATAATAATAATAAAAAACAACTTTATTTGTATAGCGCCAACATATTCCACAGCGCTTACATAGACAGGAGGGATACAGAAAGACAAAAGTACAAAATTACAGAACCACGGTTACATAGTAATCAGTTGATGGAAACAGTAGGGGTGCGGATCCTGCTCCAACGAGCTTACATTCTACGAATAGTGGGGTGATACAGAAGGTAAAGGGGCTGGAGATGTGCACGGTATGGCGAGGTGGAGAGTGAGGGATTCTATACACATAGACAATGGTCAGACATTTAGCCGTGTGACGGCAGAAACGGTGTGACTGCAGGAGCGGTTTATGATGGCTAGCAGGGATTGCAGTCAGTAGGTCAGGGAGCATGTTATCAGGCGGAGTACAGAGGGGTTTGTTTAGGGTATGCAGTATGCCTCCCTGAAGAGGTGCGCTTTTAGAGCACGCCTGAAGTTCTGCAAGTCCTGGATTGCCCGGGTAGCCTTTGGTAGTGCGTTCCAGAGGGCTGGTGCTGCTCTGGAGAAGTCTTGGAGGCGGGAATGAGAAGTTCGAATTAAAGAGGCACGCAGTCTGGTTTCGTTAGCAGAGCGGAGAGCCCGGGCTGGGTGATGGATTGAGATGAGGGAGGCGATATAAGGGGGCGCTGCGCTGTGGAGGGCTTTGTGGATGAAGGTAGTGAGTTTAAATTGTATTCTGTATTTGATGGGTAGCCAGTGCAGTGACCGGCACAGAGCAGAGGCGTCCGAGTAGCGGCTGGACAGGAAGATGAGCCTGGCTGCCGCATTCAGGATGGATTGGAGAGGGTAGAGTCTGGTGCAGGGGAGGCCGATCAGCAACGAGTTGCAATAATCGAGCCGGGAGTGGATGAGGGCAACAGTAAGTGTTTTTAGCGTGTCCACAGTGAGAAAACAGTGGATTCTTGCGATGTTCTTGAGGTGCAGATGACATGTTCGGGCCAGAGATTGGATGTAGGGGGTAAAGGAGAGATCGGAGTCAAATATGACCCCAAGACACTGAGATGGAGATGTCAGGATGAGGTCAGTTAGTGGAGGGTGGAAATACCAGTAAGTCAGTTTTAGAGAGGTTTAGTTTTAGGTAGAGAGAAGACATAGTGTTAGAGACAGCCGACAGACAGTGATGTTTTGGCAGAAAGGTGCAGAGATGTCACCGGAAGAGGTGTATAGCTGGGAGTCGTCAGCATACAGCTGGTATTGGAGGCCAAATCTCCTGATGGTTTGTCCAACAGAGGCTGTGTAGATAGAGAAAAGGAGGGGGCCGAGGACCGAGCCCTGGGAGACCCCAACAGCAAGGGGAAGAGAAGGAGAGGTAGAGCCAGCAAAGGAGACGCTGAAAGAGCGGTCAGATAGGTAGGAAGAGAACCAGGAGAGAGCAGTATCCTTTAGGCCAATGGAGCGAGGCATACTGAGGAGGAGTTTGTGGTCACCAGTGTCAAATGCTGCAGAGAGATCGAGGAGGATCTCCACAAGAGACCCTTCGATTGGGAATATCTGCCCGGCCTATTCCTGGTCATGATTTTACCTGTTCAGCGATATAAAGCAGGACACGTATATTATAGCCAGGTACACGGATACAACATTTGGGGGTGTTCTGGGCCCATCCCTCAATTTGTGTTTTAATCGGCTGGCCCACCCTATTTCGAAAATATAATTCATGTCAGGCTAAGAACTTCACACGACCAGTAATCCTTATTAAGAGATTGTCTTCTGATTTGATTCTTGGAGCCAAGACATCCCTGAGGAATACCGGAGGTGTCAAACCTCCCTGGCAGGGGGTAATTAATATCCCCCTGTCACTGGCTAATTTTATAGCCATCATGAAGCCAAATGCACATCAGAGGGAGGAAGGAGAGATTACAAATACAGTATGGAGGAGTATAGCTTTCCCAGTATCCTGAGCGGCAGCTGATGGACAGTTGGGTGACCCTTTAGCAATGTCGTTATACCAGAAATATGACAAATTTAAAGTCGTACCTGATATTCTGGGGCGCACACAATGTAGGGGACCCCGCCGTGTACTCCTGCTATTTTTGTCCAATAGTACGTGCTGCAATCGTCTTTTTTGGGCTGTCTGTGTGAATGTAAAAAAAAGACCCATGTGAAAAATCAGACAGATTGGTAAGGAGTATTATGTGCGCAAAACCCACATGTGTAATACGCTGTAACAATATGTTCATGTGAAGGAGCCCTAAATGTGGTGACTGTCACTTTAAGGACAAACTAGTAGGCACTGCTATGTCAGACAACGTGTAGTAGCCCCGGAGCGTGACGTCATTCTGGCTGTTCCAGAGAAGTAAAGTTATTCTTGATTAGAAAAAAAAAAGTAATAAAAAAGTCGCCTGCCTCCGCCGCGTCATACGGTAACATCACCCTGCGTGAGAACACAGCAGAACTAAGCCGGTATTTCCATGATCACCGACCTCTGTGTACAATGTACGGCTCACTCATAACACAGCGTCCATCCACCAGCCTCTACAGGTGCCCGTATATATATATACCTCACCGGCGACTGCAGCGACCTCCGTCAGGTGTCCCGCAGACCTCGGGACTCAGTGGCCGTTACCTCGCCCAACCCACAGTGATAACTGCAGATGATTGGCTACCGAATCTGTCACATGTCCTCAGAGAACTGAACCGACCAATCAGAGTGCGCATCGTGATCTCGCGGCGCTGGTTTGAATGAGTCTCTCGGTTCTCCTTGCAGCGCTCCACCGTCCTGAGCAGCGCTGTCACCGGCCGGGAGGGGGGAGATAGTAGGAAGAGCGCGGGCTGGTGAGTGATGTGTAACTGGTATGTTATAGCCATGTGGTCTGTACACACGTGTATACCGACAGTGACCTGTGTGCCGCCCGCACACTCCACTGTAGCTGTAATTGTCTGCCATTCTACACCACTCCGCCCTGGACTGCCCCTTACTGCACAGGAAGGTTAGGCCATCCGGCAGGTGAACTAGTAAGCATGGAGCGGTCATTCTTCTAATATCCTGGCAGTTGCTCCGTTTTCTTTCTCCAGCGAAAGCGGCCGATGCCAGGGGGGCGGTAGATTCCAGTGCTGGTGGCCGATGCCAGGGGGGCGGTAGATTCCAGTGCTGGTGGCCGATGCCAGGGGGGCGGTAGATTCCAGTGCTGGTGGCCGATGCCAGGGGGGCGGTAGATTCCAGTGCTGGTGGCCGATGCCAGGGGGGCGGTAGATTCCAGTGCTGGTGGCCGATGCCAGGGGGGCGGTAGATTCCAGTGCTGGTGGCCGATGCCAGGGGGGCGGTAGATTCCAGTGCTGGAGGCCGATGCCAGGGGGGCGGTAGATTCCAGTGCTGGAGGCCGATGCCAGGGGGGCGGTAGATTCCAGTGCTGGTGGCCGATGCCAGGGGGGCGGTAGATTCCAGTGCTGGAGGCCGATGCCAGGGGGGCGGTAGATTCCAGTGCTGGAGGCCGATGCCAGGGGGGCGGTAGATTCCAGTGCTGGAGGCCGATGCCAGGGGGGCGGTAGATTCCAGTGCTGGAGGCCGATGCCAGGGGGGCGGTAGATTCCAGTGCTGGAGGCCGATGCCAGGGGGGGGGGTGTATTCCAGTGATGGTGGCTCATGCAAGCGACTGTCGGCCTGTGTAACCAGGAGTCTCTCCTCTCTCTACGACTGCCCGTTCGCTGTGAATGACTGCCCGCTCCGCCTCCGTTGTCTGAACAACAATCACTCCTGTGTGAAGCCAGAAGAGCTATAGTCTGTCGGACGCTCCTACAGTGGCTGATAACAGATAATTGTAGCATTTTCGCTATTTTCCAGGAGCAGATCCGGCATGTCTGTGATGTGAAGGAAGGCTCCGCTGTGTTCTGCGTTGTCTCTACAGTGCAGCGATGTCTCTGCTGCTGGAGCTCATCAGACAACTGCTGGAACATCTGGGAGTACCGATAGAACAGGTGGGTACAGATCTGTACATTATCAGGGTAGGCTTGCGGGCATGACAGAGGGCACTGGCCAGGCACAGTCTGGGCCACATAATTGCTCCCATAGCGTGCCTTATTAAAGGGAAGGTGTCCTCAGCAAGTGACCTCGGAAAAAATCATACAAGAATTCCGAAACCGTAAACCCAAACATGAACCCACCATTAGAGCCGGGCGGACGCCCCGATAGCACGACGTATTATTGAAAAACGGGGGGGGGGGGGGGGGGGGGGGGGTGTTTGTTTCCTGAGATTAATTGGTATTCGTCAGATTAAACTAAATCAATGTAAAGGACACCTGGATGTCAAACTACTCAGAGAGGAGACACGATGGCTTTATCGTCTACAGAGTAAAGGTCCATTTAGACACAACGATTATCGCTCAAAAGATGTTGCTCAAGCGGCTTTTGAGCGATAATCGTTGTGTCATTTGCAGCCCAAGATGATCCCTCAAGATGAGCGATCACCTTGCGCTGCCAGCGGAGGATGTAGAAGACAAGCGGGGTGTCCCCACTTGTCTTCTGCATCCAGCTGTTTTCCGCTCCGAGCGCCCAGCTATTATACAGCCTAGTGCTCGGAGAGGAGGATGCAGAAGATAAGCAGGGTCTACCCGCTTGCCTTCTGCATCCAGCTGCTCCCCGCTCCTAGCTCCCGGCTGTTATCCAGCCGAGCGCCCAGAGCGAAGGACGCAGAAAACAAGTGGGGTGTCCCCGCTTGCCTTCTACATCCAGCTGTTTTCTGCATGGAGTGCCCGGCTGTTATACAGCCAAGCGCTCTGAGTGGAGGATGCATAAGACAAGCGGGGTGTCCCCGCTTGTTTTCTGCATCCAGATGTTTTCTGTTATACAGCCGAGCGCTCTGTGCCAGGTATTGGGAACAGAGCTGGACCACTCTGTTCTTCATACCCAGCCTGTCATCAGGGAGCGGGATACAGCTGAAACAATAGTATCAGCTGTATCCCACTGTGAATCCCTGATAAGGCTCACCGTTGTCTTTCACCATGCTGAAAGACAACGATGAGCGATGGCATAACGAAAACTGCATGATGTCACTGCAGTTACACGCAACGATTATCGCTCAAAAGATGGCTTTTGAGCAAATTTTGAGCGATAATCATCGTGTTTAAATGGGCCTTAAGTCCTCTAGGTTTAAATGAAGATTATCATTCTTGACATTCATCTAAGCTTATTCACAAAAATCTTGCCATATCATAGTTCAAAAAATACTTGTGTATTCTATAGATTTCTATTCTCTGCCATAAGATGTATCCAGACAGCTTGTTGCTTATTGATTTAGTTACATAATCAGGCACAAATTTCTTATAATATGCCAAGCGAATATATTTTAATTTATTATTCATTTTATATACAGTTTAGAACCAGAAATGCAGGCTGTATATATTATATAATATCTGTAATGAAAGAACAGCACCCCTACGCCTTGTTATTGGCTGCATACGTAATAACACCTGATACCACTGAGTATGTGCGGCATCATGGGCAAAAGGGACTACATATACCCTTCCTTGTATTTCCTGGGCCTGCCACCGCACTCTTACACATTGCTCTGAGCTGTCATTCATTATGGAACCACTGTTCATTGGTCCTGTGTTTGTATATAATATATATTATATCTTCACATTGGCTAGAAATCTAATGATCCCACTCGCCCTCTATAAAAAGCTGTCAGTGCAGCGGCTCTTTCACTATAGTCTACCAGAGCTCCCTTGATAAAGCCTTGTGGCGAAACATGTTGGGAGGGCATGTGTTATATAGTTGTTAGATTAGGTTTAGGGATAGCTTTACTATGCAATATGCTTATATATAGCTAGGCATTTAGGCAGTCCCTTTACAGCTTGATAGAGACATCTTTGACAATCCCGGTCTCGGTCACAACTGTGACTTATGCACAATCAGCATAGCAGTTCACTGGGTAACATAGCAGTACAGCATAGTAGCTCACGTGCTATGTGAATACACAGAGAGTTCTCTGACATCTCCAGCGTCTATCGCCATTATGATTAAGGCACGATCAGCATAGCAGTTCATTGGAAGCCTATATTTTGGATGCTCCCTATAGGACCTGTAACAATTGACACCCCTATTCCAGTATTAGCTGCCTACAGTCACATCATTTCCCCCAAACACTGCATGCTATGTGAATATAATGGTGGCTAATGATTACCGCCCTTACCGCTTGCCTAGCTAATATACACTTAGTTCTTTTATGGACCTAGTCAAGATCTTTATCTTTCTTTGAGCGCATATATGTTAATAAAGTATACATTTTTATTGTTCTGCGTCTGGGAGGGTATAACCATGTGGCTATTTCTTGCCTTACGGACATTTGAATAGATATAGATGTACTTTAGCTCCATATTACAGTCCGCAAAGCACGGACCAAATATGGAGGAAATATTCCCTTGTCTGGAAATGGCCTTAAGCAGCAAAAAAATAGTGCAGCATGCCCCATTATAGCCATTTAGGCCCATTGGGTGTCCTTCAAGTGACAACTTTATCCTCTCTGTGATGGAACGGAAAAGTGGAATACGTGATGTATATGAACTGGGCCTTAGATGGGGACTGCTAATTAAGGAGTAATGACATTATCTGTACAGTGCTGCTGAGTACATTGGAGCTATACTAGTATAGGAAACAGGAAAGCATCCTAAATAGAGACCCAATAAACGGCGGTGACATCTATAGTAATCGTGTGGTGCAGAGTGTTAGGCCAGCAGTATGCAGTCCTAAGCTCTCGCTCACAAACTTTGTATGGTTCAGGTAGCCGACTCTTGCTCACGACCTTCATATGGTCCTAAACTCTCGCTCACGACCTTCGTATGGCTCAGGTAGCCGACTCAAGGTTGACTCAGCCTTCCGAGGTCAGTAAAATGAGGACCCAGCTTGCTGGGTTGGCCCTATACAAATAACCACTTTCCCTTTTCCCTAATGTCATAGGGCTACAGTAACATTGCATCCTTTGACAGTGATCTGATAAAGGACGACATGTGACATTACGGCTAGTAGTTAGTGGTCACCTTACACTTCAGGGGGTGAATCAGATTTGTAATGTGGGTATACGGTATGTGGCCTAGATTGAGCATTTTTCAGGCTACCTATGCACATTGGATGGCTACCATTCAGTGGACAGATATCACATGCACGATCAGGTGAGGGGGGAGAAAGTCACTGCCAGACACCTCTGGTGGCAGCTTCTCTGCAAAGAACTAAAGGATCTGGCAGCTGAAGCCCAACAGTCCGTCCACATTTCCTCCAAATCTGGCATCAGGAGCGTTTATATTTCTGACTGAGATTTTCTAAGAAGTTTTTTAGAAGTGTTTGGTTGTCACCTAAAGAATAATTTGTATTGTGTCTTCAACCAGCTTGTGCCAATATGGGAACGGTTTACCCACAGGCGTGTTGTTCGTGCCATAGCAAGTCGCCTTCCTCTTGTGCTGTTTGAAGGAATTGATATCCAGGTATAGTAATGTATATTGTTTTATGCTGTATGTATGTTCCACGTGTCTAATATCCTGGTGGGCACGGATTGTATGATGGAGGCGTGTGAAACTTTATTTTCAGACTTTTGTATGCCAAAACATTTAATAGGTCCCCACATCTCCTAGGTTCATGTTCACTACAAGTTGTTAACGCCCCAAATGAACTTACTGTAGGTACAGCCGGATGCCTAAACCTTGTAACGGTGACGCCACACTCTACTTGGACACTCCGGATGACGATGACGCAGAAATAGCGGAGACCAGTCCAGTTTAGTTTAACAATCTGAGAGTGAGCAGATTTACTAACTTTGGCACTTTGCAACAACAGGTTAACTTGACAATCCTTAAGAAACTTATTTATAACAGCTATTCAAGTATGCAGCAATATTGATTTGATGATACTCTTCAACGCTCTCTCTTATATTCCTGAAGATTTGATTTATCAGACAACTTTCCCCACTATTGAATTCAGTTGAACAATTAAAGGGGTTGTCCTGCGCCGAAACCTAAATTTTTTTTTTACACAGACCCCACCTTAGTAGACAGTAAAAACACATCCATTTGTTATTTAAAAAAAAAGATTCACTTACCTGGATCACTGTTCTGCAGCTTTGAAGATTCTTCTTTCAAAGATGGCACCGCTGGTCTTTTCCCACGGTGCACCGCGGGTCTTCTCCCATGGTGCACCGTGGATGTTCTTCTGCAGTCTGCGTTCCACTGCCGATTACAGCCACCTCATTGGCTGATCGGCACCCCGTGACGGAGGTGGAGCTACGATGACGTGGAGAAGAGGGAGGAGCCAGGACGCAGCTCATGAGCCCGGACACATCCAGCAGAAGATTCCTCACTGCGCAAGCCCGACTGTTCGTGCGACCAGAAAAGTGGTTTGATCGTCGCCATGGAGACGGGGACGCCAGCACCAGAGGGGGTAAGTATATAACTTCTGTATGGCCAATATTTAATGCACGATGTATATTACAAAGTGCATTAATATGGCCATACAGAAGTGCTTAACCCCACTTGCTGTCGCGGGACAACCCCTTTAAGTTAGATTTAACTGTAGGATTAGATAAGGCAGAGGGACAAGTCGCTGTATACTAATCCGGGCTTGAGCTTCACCGGGTAGCTATAACTCACTTTAGATGAAGATGGACCTCTGAGAGGATCTTCTGGATTCTCTGCTGTAAGATGCCAAGGGAGCGGGTTAATTATCACACTCGACCTTGGGAAACAATAACTGCTGAAGTACTCCTCCTCACTCCTTCCTGGCTGAGTCTGCCTAACTACTCTGCATCACTTCCTTTTTATAGCCTCTCTCTCTCCCGCACTCTTGCATAGGGACTTGTATTTTTGCTTCCCACCCTTGGGCTCTGCACCAGTAAAAGTAAACCTGACTGTCAGCCAATGGGAGGCCAGCTGACATCAGGATTGAGCTCTATGACTAGAGCAGAAGGGGAGACACAGGGTCTCTCCTACAGACGACACCTTCTGTATCCAAGGACAGCATCCAGACAGGTGAAACAGGACAAGTGTACTGTGAGTGTTCTGCAGGACCTGCTGGGCCACTACAGCAGCAGAAAACTGACCCCCACTCCCTTCCATAGAAGAATGAAGAGCCACTATGTTGCAGCCGGCATATGCATGCATTGCAAGGGCAGCCATTTATTTGGATGCCCACCCATGTAATGCTACATTGCTGTGATGATGACAGCTGTTTGCCAGGACTTGCGTAGCTGTAATTAGTTGCTCCAGCAGGCGGGTCGGTCAGTCGGCTCTGAGGAGGAGACCCAGAACCTGGAAGCAGCTTAGGGGTTAGGTGTTGCCCCTTCAGCTCCTGGTGGGCAGTGTCAGGGGGCAAGCCTGCAGATGTGTCTGCTAGATGATGCTATAAGAAACATCGCTTATTTTCAGATTAGCAGGGCTAACAAAACCTTATTTAGCACCTTTGTCTATTCCATTTACTGGTCGGGCTTAATGGGTACGGAAGTGTTTATTCTGCAGTATACACTTGCTCTTCTTCTAACGCTGAATGGTGCCAATTTCTAGTATGAGCGGTCTCATAGGGTTGTTTGCCAAGCCTGAAGAATATCCCATCTATATTGCTCGGATTTCCTGTCTGATCTATCAGCCACCAGTGTACTTTTTTTTGAAATCTGCCACTAGTCCTCAAACATGAAAACTTGTACCTCTATGTGATCAATACCGTGTGGTGATGTGTTGTAGCTTCACATCCATGCTGGCACCTCAGGTGTGCCCAGGACAATGTTATTGGCACGTGAAGGTTGACATGCAGCTAGAGGCCTTCAACGCTCGGACTGGGCAGATGTCCTCTATACACTCCACTGATGAGTTTCTTCAGCCTTTGAATGGGTTGACCGTGATTAGAAAAACATGGCTGTTTTTTTCCTGCTGGGGACAGAAGTGCACCATATATGCTGTCTGATTTCAACTTTTTGAGACATGACCTATTGACATATGGTGCTGTGTTTGGGAAAATAAGATCACAGAGGTGAGGGGGAACACAAAAACATATTCTACTGGAAAAGAGCCAAAAATGCAATACCTGATAAGGTGCAGGGCAGGCACAATCGCCATAAGACCGGCACAATGGCCATAGGTCGGCACAATGGCCGTAGAACCTAACAATATGCAGCAAGCCAGACTATAAACTGTGGACAGTTTAGCTCCTCTGGTTTATAGTCTGGCTTGCTGCATATTATTAGATTCTACGGCCATTGTGCCGACCCTATGGTCATTATGCTGGTCTTATGGCGATCGTGCCTGCTCTGCACCTCATCAGGTATTGCATTTTTGGCTCTTTTCTAGTGAAATATGTTTTTGTGTTTGGGAAAAAGAGCAACTTTTTTTAAATTTATTTATTTATTTTTAAATCCTGGACAATCTTTATAAGGCCTCCTTCCCACGAGCGTGACGGGCTCCGTCGCGTAATATTCCGCAGTGAAGCCCGTCACGGCGCCCCCCAGAGCCCCTATACTTACCAGCGGACGATAGCGTGAAGACGCTTCCCCGCCCACCGCTGTCGCGTCGTGTGACACGCCCACCGTGTCACGTGACGCGCCGGCCGCGTCAAATGACGCTGCGGCGGTAGGCGGGGAAGCGTTTTTTCACGCTATCTCCTGCTGGTTACAGCGGGAGATAGCGTGAACGGACGGCTTCCATTGACTGCAATGGAAGCCGTCAGCGCGTACAGCCCGTCCTCACCCGCAGCAAATAGAGCATGCTGCGGGTGAGGACGGGAGAAATCGCGGTGCGTAATTCCGCGGTGGAATTACGCATCGTGAGCATTGTGCTATTAGGTTCAATAGAACCTAATAGCAGGGGGCAGCGCAGCGGATTTTTGCTGCGAATTTACGCGGCGTAAATCCGTTCGTGGGAAGGAGGCCTAAGTCCACTTTGTCTATTTGTCTTATGCAACTATATGTTTCTCTCTAGTGTATTCCAGTTCTGGAGCGTAAGAACTATGGCTGGACTCGTAGTATGGTTCGAATTATTGGAACATTACTACCATTGGAGCGATGCCCTAGACTTCATTTCCAGGTTTGTGCTGAGATCATTAATGATCTCTATTTCATGAGCGTCCACAAAGTAACAAACTCCTTTCCTACAGATGTGTGTGTTCCTATTAGCTTACTAATGCACTGGTGTTCTACAGGGGACCCACCAGATTACTTGCAAATCATCCTTAAAAACTCTCAAGTTGCATGTAAATAATATTCAGATTGACCAGTGGGTGTTCTGTAACCGGTCCAGCTGCCCAGAGTCTGCAGTGTAATCCATCCCCTTTCGCTTTAATTGATATGGGTAACATTCTCTATGTCATCCGTGGGCCACTGTAGACTCCAATGTCCCAGAGGTCGGAGTAGGACCGGTGCATGTGCAGTTTACTTTGTGCCCTTTCTGGGGGCAGATTCCCCAGGCTGCTCTGCGCCAGCACCAGTTAGAGTGGGAGCTGCTGCTCTTATCGAATGGGTCTCTGTTCTGGCTCATAAAGATATATCCAAGAGATAAATGGAAGGGTCAGGTCTTGATATGATATAGCATAGGCTTAAAGAATAAGGAGTCAAAAGAGGGTGCATGAAGACACACCTTGAATGGCCACCTTATTTTATTTTATTTGTTGTCTGTCGTTACACATGTGGACAAGTTTTAGTTTATTATTATATATATAAATGTCAAACCGTACGATACCAATTTTCAATGATATTTAGTGAATGTAACGTAATACATTTACATTGAAACTTATTTTCGAAAATATCTGAGTGTAACCTGGTGCAAATGTTGGAGATGAGTGCGGGACCTCCTCTTTGACGTGTGTGTGTATGTATGTATGTATGTATGTATGTATATATATATATATATATATATATATATATATATATATATATATATATATATATATATACACATACCCTAATAAAGAATGTGTAGAGGGGTCGTCTTCAGGACCCAGGCACTTTAAAAATAAACAGTCGGGGTCCTGTGCCGTATGCTTACAGTGACCCTACAGACAAACAAAGGGAGAAGCGTTGCGGCCATGACTACCTGATGCACACTGTATAGTATTCATCATTAGTCTGAGACATTACATGCTGCCCTGATTGGGCGTGTTGTCCACATGGGTAGCATTAGCCAGTTAATGCAGAATGTAGTTAGGGATTGTTCATACACATGTATGCGTATTTCTGTTGCATAAATATGCCATGTATTTACTCAAAAATGGCATTTATTTTCATAGATATGGTGCGTATTTGCACGATGTGGCAACTTGAGGGTTACCCGCTCACTGGGATCACCATCTTCTCTCTCCAAGATGATACTCAGGAGACCAATTCACTTCAAACTCTGGCTTTGCCATTTTTTTCCACACATAGCAGAAGGTTTTCAGCATCAACATGCAGGATCCCCATCACTATCCCCCACCCGGGGTGTCTAGGGGTCGTCCTCTCTTGTCAGAAACCTGACAGGCCCAGCCTGGTCCGCGCCGGACTTCGGGAGTACAGCTCCTGTCGCTGCTTTTGCATCCTTTCTCTCTATCTGGTTTTCAGCAGGGAACTGCATGTGTCTGGAGGTTTTAACTTTTCCAGCCACACTCTTACAACTGTCCCTGCTGATTAGCAAACCTTCCAGTACACAGAAGGCTTGTCTACAGCCCCCTGCAGGCCATTCTGTGCACTGCTTTGCCATAGTGTGCAAAAAAGGAGCGCCCATTGTTTTGCTGGGTTTCCTGTGTATTCTCTTCAGTGGCCTATTTCAGCACATAATATGCACCAATATAGTTGATGCATAGTTTTTGCTTTTTCTTTTTTCATGCAACCAAACATCACATGAAAATGTACGCACGTGTGAATGAACCCATTGAAATCAATGGGTTCTATTCACTCTGTATTACGCACGTCATATGCCCGTGCAAACGAGCCCTTAGACTAATAATGTGTACTATTGCATTAGGTAGTCGGAGAATTAGTTTGACCATCTTTGTTTTTCCCGGACCGGAGATCCACTTTAAATACAAAACATTTGTACTTAAAGTGACCCGTTAACATCTATACTTCTTCCTTGCAGAAAGTCTTAGAAGATGGCATATTGGAAGCTAAAGGATATGAAGCCGTCAAGAGACCTGATATTGCCTCTTTGGCAGATGCCACATGTCTAGTCTATGACAACGCTAGGCCTTCTACCCGGTTTAGGTAATAATCACATCACATTGCTCTTAATGACTACTAATTGACTTATGGCCCTGTAGTTATCATCACCTCTTCCATCAGACATGACCTTCCATCAGACAAGTCCGTAGGAGAACTCCTCTTGGCAGGACCCCCTATGATAGATTCAGGACTTGAGACCATGATGTCGGGTGATCGAGCGTCTGAGACCATTCTTCTTCCTGCAAACGATCAGGCCATTCAGAAGATAGCAGCATTGGAAGATGAGCTGATACAGCTGCGAGCGCAGATTGCTGCTATTGTGGCCATGCAAGAGACCAAAGCCTTGCCGCCTTGTAAGTCAATCAGATTGGAGAATAACTACAGAGTAACGGGTTACTGATAGAACAGGCATTTCTTATATCGATCTGTATAACTGAAATCTCTTTCCTTTTTCAGATACAGAATCCATATGCCCATACGGCAGCCCAAGTAATGCCCTCCCACTGCCATCCTTAGCTTCAACACCCCTTTCTGCACAGTTCTTCCAATGTATAACCCCAGTAGCGCCGCCTCCTCCTCTTCCACCGCCTCCCCCTACTAATCTAAATTCTGCCAAATCTGCAATTGCTCTTATAAAGGAACGTAAGGCTTCTCACAAACACAGCCCAACTGAAAGAGATGTTTCAGAGAAGGGGAATGTGGATAAGCTTCCCAGTATGATGGATGTTTTAAAAGGCATCAATACCATCAAGCTTCGTGCGGTTGAAAGGTAAGATATATTTAACCTTTTTTTCTTTATTTTTTTTTAATCGCTGCCATTTTTGGTGTTATAAAGAGGGGAAAAAATGAAAAAAGTAAATTCATGTTTTGTGATATTGTGGAAATTGTTAAAAAAAACTAAATCGAAAGAAATATATAGTACCATGCAAAAGTTTTAGGCAATTGTGTTTAAAAAAAAAAAAAGAAAAAAAACTTGAATTAAGAATGCTTTCGGAAATAGAAGTGTCAATCGGTTATTTTTGTCAATTAACAAAATGTAAAGTGATCAAAAGAGAAATCTATATGAAATCAGTATTCGGTGTGACTAACCTTTTTGTCTTCAGAACAGCATCAATTCTTCTAGGTACACTTGCGCACAGTTTTGAAGGGACTCCGCAGGGAGGTTGTTACAAACATCTTGGATTACTAAGCACAGATCTTCTTGCTCAAATCCTTCTGTCTCTTCCTGTAATCCCAGACTCAATGAGATCAGGGCTCTGTGGGGGCCATATCTTACTTATGCTGAGGATAGTTGTTAATAGCATTGGCTCCAAACTTATTTTGCAGCAGGACAACAACTCCAAACATATAGCCAATCGGACGCCTCCCTGATGATGATACATGATGGATAAGGATCTGGTTGTATTTCTCACTATTGCTTACAGCATTATTCCTGACCAAACCCTAACTCGATTTGCCGAAGTGCAGCCGGAACCTTGCAAGGACCCACCACCAAGCTTCACTGTTGCCTGCAGACACTCATTATTGTGCCAGTCTGCAGCCCTTAAGCGAAAAAATTTCTCCTTTTACAAATATTTACAATTTTGACTCATTCGCCCAGATCACCTGCTGCCGTTTTTCTGCACTCTAGTTCCTATGTTTTTGTGCATAGTTGATTCGCTTGCCATTCACTAAAATATGGCTTTTAGCTGCAATTCTTCCATGAAGACCACTTCTGGTGAGACTTCTTCCAAACCGTAGATGGGTGCACCTGGGTCCCACTTGTTTCTGACAGTTCTCAGCTGATGGCACTGCTGGTCACCTTACAATTTCAAAAGGAAGTAAGCACGATGTGTTTTTCAGCTCTTGCAGTAAGTTATCCTTTGCCAACCACGGAGTCTACGTTCCTCAACGTCACCTGTTTTTTTTTGTAAAAAGAGCTTGAGCAGCACATCTGGAAACCCCAGTCTGCTTTGAAATCTTTGCCTGGTAGAGACCTTGCTGATGCAATATAACTACCTTGTATCTTGTTACTGTGCTCAGTATTGCCATGGTGTATGACCTGTGACGTGAAACTGTCTTTCACAACCGTTTTTTTCTCTACACTTGCCTAAAACCTTTACACAGTATTGTGCATAATATAGGTGTTATATATTTATGTATTACATTATATTACGTTTCAATGTTATAAAGGGGTTGTCTGAGTATATATAAATGTTTTAGGGGTTTCATTTGAATTTCTTTTTTAAATTTGTGCTCCCTATATGTAAAAATGATAGAAGATCGTATAGTTGGCTCCCCGACCCTCCAATCTCCTCCTGTGACGCTGTGTTGACCGCTTGCAGTCAGCAGTGCTCGAACACTGAGGTCTGTGATGTGCTGACTGCAGCCTTTCAGCACAGAAGCAGTGTGGAAAAAGGAGCTGCAGTACTTGAGGTGCAGAAAGAGGTGAGTATAAGATGATTTATTTTTACATGGGAGGAGCATGAATTAAAAAAAATAAAAAAATAAAAAAGGATATACTTGAGTATATGCCAAGTTTTTCAGCACAAAAAATGTACTGAAAAAGCCCCCTCGGCTTATACTCAAGTGAGGTGTAAAAAACCCCCCACAATACTCACCTCCCAGCCGGCGTCTGTGCCCCCGGCACAATACTCTCCCTGGCGGTGTGGCAAGCTGCTTCAGACTTCTCCCCCCTGTCATCTCCCTGCTCAGCTTTGAATTCCCCCGCCGTCAGCGCTGTGTAACTAAGCACTGTGATTGGATCGAGCACCAGCAAATCACAGCCGGCGCTCGCTCATTTACAGCCATTCAGTGAATGACCTCACTGAATGGCTGTGATTGGTTTATCAAGCGCCTACTGTGGTTGGCTGGCGCTCCATCCAATCACAGCGCTGACGAACAGGAAGATGACAGCGTGGAGAAGTCTGAAGCAGCTTGCCGGACACAGATGCCGGCTGAGAGGTAAGTGTTGCTGCTTTTTTTTTTTTTTGACCTACCGGTAGTATATACTAGAATGTAGCTAGGCTTATACTCAAGTCAATAAGTTTTAACAGTTTTTTGTGGTAAAACTTATTGACTCCACTTATACACAGGTCAGCTAATACTCAAGTGTATACAGTATTTTTATAACCTAGACAAGCTGGGTACACAATGCCAGACGCTGTAATCTAAATCTTTCATTGACTGCAGTGGACTGTGTGCACATGGTTGAAACTTGGTCTCTCGACTGTATTTCATAAATATTCCACTTTCTGTATCCTCCATCCTCTGCAAATAGTAATCTGCATTGGAGAACATCTCTGTCTCTGACATTCATGAACCCAGGTACATTTCACTTTGGTGTATAGTACATACATTTCTGTTCTGCCCTTAGTTCTTTTTTAAGGTGCTTTTGGGCAAACCTCATCCAAGTTCTAAGCCAGCCATTATAAATCCCGAGGATTTCCATTGTCAGATTAGCCTGTCGGTGATAATCTTTCGATGGTACAGTAGTAGTAGGTAATTTTCAAAATGTTACAGGGTTAGTACAGCAGTCATAGCCTACCAGTACTTGTATGGAAGCTTATAGACTGTAGGTGTGACGACAGATGAAGGGCATGGGGACACAGCCCACAATACCACCGAATAGTGATGGTCAAACAGGTTTGGTTTCCTTCCATATAATGTAAGACCTTTCTCGATACTTTTCCTCTCTTTAGGATCTACTACAGGCTTTGCTAAACTGCCCTGTGAACCTGGCCTTGCCCAATGTTTTAAAATGTTTCTCACGACTTCTTTTCTGCTTCCTACAGATCCCCTGGCGGTACACCCCTAACTAGAAAAGACAAGAAGAGGCGCTCTCTTAATGATCCAGCAGACCCCGCAGCTATTATAGCCCAAGCCTTAAGACGGAAGTTTGCGCACAGACACAATGATGACTCCATGGATAAAGAAAATAGGTCTTATGAGGAGTCTCCCTTCTCCAGTCCTGAAACACCAATGGTACTGCATATATGAAATTTATATAAGTGATACATTGAAAATCAGTTGTATGAATGATCTGCAAACAGAGACGCTGTAACTGAGTTTTTTTTACAGTTGGCAGCAATGATCTGTTGACCTCGCCATGCGAACACTTCATTCAACTGTTTTAGATCTCATGTTGATGGGTGGGTCGGATTCTGAGGATCATGCGTACCTGTCTGGGTCTTCACTACGGATGTGTGCAGAAGCGCCGGCTGGCGTGCCGCCGCACATGTGCAGTAGAGTTAGTGAAAGCCATCCATGTGAGAACCACACTGAAATAGAGCATGCTGCGATTTGTTTTCCGGACCAAAGGGTCCACAAAACATCCACATGCTTGAATGCCGCTGTGGACGCCCATGTTACTCTATGCGCGGCTTGAACTGCGGATTGTCCACGTGGGGCAATTCAAGTCCACCTGTGGACATTGGGCCTTAATATGGTCACTTATGACCAATACTAAAGCCTTGACAACCCCGTTGATTTGAAATTCAGTTCCTGATTTTGTGGATACTGGGAACAGGCAGCGACACGGTTTACTCATTTGTAGCCAAAGGACAGTATATACTAATTAGTGGATTAAAGCAGGCCTTTCCTGGAGACTACATTTATAATTTGGATAATATTACAGTGGAAAACCAGCTAGTGCTCCCCTAGGAGTATGTGTATATATATATATATATATATATATATATATATATATATATAATGTACACTACCGTTCAAAAGTTTGGGGTCACCCAAACAATTTTGTGTTTTCCATGAAAAGTCACACTTATTCACCACCATGCATTGTGAAATGAATAGAAAATAGAGTCAAGACATTGACAAGGTTAGAAATAATGATTTGTATTTGAAATAACATTGTTTTTACATCAAACTTTGCTTTCGTCAAAGAATCCTCCTTTTGCAGCAATTACAGCATTGCACACCTTTGACATTCTAGCTGTTAATTTGTTGAGGTAAGCTTGTGAAATTGCACCCCACGCTTCTAGAAGCATCTCCCACAAGTTGGATTGGTTGGATGGGCACTTCTGGCGTACCATACGGTCAAGCTGCTCCCACAACAGCTCAATGGGGTTCAGATCTGGTGACTGCGCTGGCCACTCCATTACCGATAGAATACCAGCTGCCTGCTTCTGCTGTAAATAGTTCTTGCACAATTTGGAGGTGTGTTTAGGGTCATTGTCCTGTTGTAGGATGAAATTGGTTCCAATCAAGCGCTGTCCACTGGGTATGGCATGGCGTTGCAAAATGGAGTGATAGCCTTCCTTATTCAGAATCCCTTTTACCCTGTACAAATCTCCCACCTTACCAGCACCAAAGCAACCCCAGACCATCACATTACCTCCACCATGCTTAACAGATGGCGTCAGGCATTCTTCCAGCATCTTTTCATTTGTTCTGCGTCTCACAAACGTTCTTCTTTGTGATCCAAACACCTCAAACTTGGATTCATCCGTCCACAACACTTTTTTCCAGTCTTCCTCTGTCCAATGTCTGTGTTCTTTTGCCCATCTTAATCTTTTTCTTTTATTGGCCAGTCTCAGATATGGCTTTTTCTTTGCCACTCTGCCCTGAAGCCCAAAATCCCGCAGCCGCCTCTTCACTGTAGATGTTGACACTGGTGTTTTGCGGGTACTATTTAATGAAGATGCCAGTTGGGTACCTGTGAGGCGTCTGTTTCTCAAACTAGAGACTCTAATGTGCTTATCTTCTTGCTTAGTTGTGCAACGCGGCCTCCCACTTCTTTTTCTACTCTGGTTAGAGCCTGTTTGTGCTGTCCTCTGAAGGGAGTAGTACACACCGTTGTAGGAAATCTTCAATTTCTTAGCAATTTCTCGCATGGAATAGCCTTCATTTCTAAGAACAAGAATAGACTGTCGAGTTTCAGATGAAAGTTCTCTTTTTCTGGCCATTTTGAGCGTTTAATTGACCCCACAAATGTGATGCTCCAGAAACTCAATCTGCTCACAGGAAGGTCAGTTTTGTAGCTTCTGTAACGAGCTAGACTGTTTTCAGATGTGTGAACATGATTGCACAAGGGTTTTCTAATCATCAATTAGCCTTCTGAGCCAATGAGCAAACACATTGTACCATTAGAACACTGGAGTGATAGTTGGTGGAAATGGGCCTCTATTCACCTTTGTAGATTTTGCACAAAAAAACAGGCATTTGCAGCTAGAATAGTCATTTACCACATTAGCAATGTATAGAGTGCATTTGTTTAAAGTTAGGACTAGTTTAAAGTTATCTTCATTGAAAAGTACAGTGCTTTTCCTTCAAAAATAAGGACATTTCAATGTGACCCCAAACTTTTGAACGGTAGTGTATGTATGTATAATATAGTGTATGTGTGTGTATAGAACAGTCCCATGTAATCATAGGAGAATTGGCCTCCAAAATGTCTAGACTCTTATTGGCTAGAATTGTATGTTCCACTGTAGTTTTTCTCCTTTGCAGATCTGATGAAATGTAATAAACCCCTTTCTCAATCTGAGGATGGGTTTGGATTCTGTAAAAGTGAATCTTCGACTGCGGACCGTCATGATTTATTTTTCTTTTTGCCAGATGTCTATATAACCTCCTAGAGCAGTGTTGCAAAACTTTCATCATTGCTTGCTTCTATCCCTAACTTTCCTGTGTTCTTCCATTGTAGTTTGGGCGCCACTTGCTAAAGCCTGTGGGACGAGCAGCACAGCGAGAAGTTACAAGAAAGTGTGTGATTTGATTGAACCTGTTTCCGATGTTTTTAAGGAAGGCTTGTTGGCATCTGCTAACTACTGCAAACAGTGCAATATAACAGGCAGCTCTTCTCTCTGTTTATGCCATAAGATTGTTTTAAAGTTTATCTTGCT
Organism: Eleutherodactylus coqui; assembly: GCF_035609145.1. Lineage (NCBI taxonomy): Eukaryota > Metazoa > Chordata > Amphibia > Anura > Eleutherodactylidae > Eleutherodactylus > Eleutherodactylus coqui. The sequence goes on along the minus strand of NC_089837.1, from coordinate 224,208,593 downwards.
GTAAAGGTCTGATGGGTCTATTGTAAGAGGTGATTTGGTGTGCGGAGGATTTAGATTGTTTTTCGGTTAATGGTTAAAATGGAATTCTGATATTATCAATAGGCTGTGTCACAAATGTCTGGTTGGCGTTCAACCAATGAGGGGGAATGTTGGAGTCTTTTGTTTTCTATAAGTACCTTTAAGCCTTCAGCAAAGAAGAGAAGAGGTCAAGACTTTTTCCTCAAGAGCCCACAGGCTTCAAAGAAGACACGTCTTAAAGGCACCGTAGAATCTCTTCACTCCAGGTTTAGAGGAGTAACGGGTGACATGGAATACCCCATTGTCCGTGTTGTTGGATATCTTGGTGGTAATGCTCCCAGAAATTCATCCCATATGGCATGACTATGTTAAGGTCCTTTGGCACAGGGTGACTAGCAGGCTCTGAGGGTCCCTGAGTGCAAAAATGAGGTAAACGGGGGGCGAACAAATGTGTTAGCGGAGGTAACAAGCACCTACTGACATGCTCATTGTGGGTCAGTGCCTGTAAGCAGGACAGATCTACCCATATATAAGCATTCTTACTTGTTGGAATACCCTTTTAACATGAGAGTTTTACTTTAAAGTGGTTGTACCAAGATTGACTTTTATAACCTACCCATGGGATAGGTAAGAAGTCTGATTTGGTAGGGGTGTCAAGTAAAAGCACTCAGCTATCACCGGCTGTCTCATTGAAGATTAAAGGGTTGACATCTTGCATGCATGACTGCTGCTCCATTCACTGCCCTCCTCCCTTGCCAGAGGTGCAGTGAGCCCACAATGAGGCACTCGGGACCTCTATTCTCAGGATTGGTGAGAAAGGGGGGGTCTCAGCAGTGAGACCACCCTGATCAGATTGCTATCACCTGTAATGGGCATTGGTGATAAGAGTCAATCTTGGTACAACCACTTTGTCACCTGGGGACAAATGGCCGAGTCAACAGTCTGATGCACTGAAGCAGATCAACACTGGATCATGTGCAGAACATTTCTTACAACCTTGATTGTATAAATGCAATAAGTTGTGCGCCACTTTGCAAGTAATTTCCTCCTCTGCAGGAAATCAACTGGGTTCACGGAAGAGGCCACATTATGGTAGTTTTGTGTGCATGGATTTGGCAGAGTACTACTACACATGATTAGTATTTTCTTTGTAGATGGATGCAAGCATTCTCTCCATCTTTCATGAATTTGTTGGGGGGGGGGGGGGGGGGTAACAAACTGTCCTTCTAGTTGCCAAATGTACTAATGCTAAACACTGTCCTGGTGGAATAGCTCACGCTGCCTTCCTAACTCACAGAGTTGGTGTTCCCTTCCGCACGGCCGTCCTTGTACAACTGAAGGCCCTGGCGTGGGTTCACTAGCATAGCACTGAGGTCTGGGTGCTTTTATACGTTTTTATCAATGCTATTGCACTAGCCGATGCTTGTGATATGAAAAAATGCCCATTACTAAAGTATTTCCGTTTTATTTACATTATTGGTTTACGTGTTTTTAACTACGGTATTTGTAGGCTTTGAATTTGCAATCATGCAAAGTTTTGAGATGCTGCTTTTTTGTTTGTTTGTTCATCTTTTACACGTTGGCACAAGGGAATGTACATAGTCATGTTGTAAATGGTGTTTAAAATAAATTTTATCTCTGAACTTCACTTGAATGCTTATTTTTTAACGCACAATGTACAATTTCAGTTTTTTTCAGACAGACCAAAGGACGTGGCAATAGATTCTAACTACATTGTTATAGCAGAGCTGAGTTTGTCATGTTGTGAAACTGGTAAGAATATTGCAGAGTGTTATCTGTGGGTTTCCACATGACTGCAGTTCATACTGAAGAGCCAGTTGAGCATTCGGGTACATTCACATGTGGCAGAGATTTCTTCAACTGTAAAACCCATCCCATACATGAGAACAGAGTTGTTTCTGCAGCCTACCATCTGGGCTATGGACACCAGCCTTTTTTGTTTTCATCTTGTATCCATCTACTTTCTTCTGTCATTTTGACACCTTAGGGGAAAAGAGGTCTGGGTGGGAACCTTTGGGTATTTATCTTAAGAATGGAGCTAGAAATAGCATAGCCTCTCTTATAACTGACGCGTTATACTGGAGCATTTTTCTCCAACTATGATCCACCGCGTCTGGATATAGAGCTATCTTGACACACATGTCGGTTTGAAGCTTTAACTAATTTTAAAGAGCAGATTGGATCCGGGTGAACAATCTTATAGACCTTAGGTGGGTGGATTGCCCTCATTTGACCAAGAGGCTTTCTTAAACCCTATTTTCGGTTCTTAAGGAACAACACCCCCAGGACATCAGCCCAGTACGATATTGCCCACACTCTAATGGGTCGCTGTTTGAGCTGTATGTTCTGGTTTTGACAGTAAAAAGGACCTAAGAATAGAGACTCCTCCTTCTTATGCAATGTTCACCTCCTAAACATCCTGCCGCAAGCAGATTAGGTTTGGGTGAACAATTCTATAGATCTAGAAGTGAGCTGTTTATCTTCATCAATTAGAAGTCTCTCTCTTGTCTCAATGTCTGCCTAAAAGGAGAAATACCCTGAGGACACCAGCCCAGCGTTAACACCTAAAGGGACGCTGTTTGAGCTGTATGTTCTGGCTCCTGATAGTACAAAGGACCCAAGAACAGAGACTTCTATTATATTTTGTTCACCTCCTGAATATCCTGCCAGAACAGTTGTCTCATCTTGGTTAGGACATCCGATTCTTTGTCATTGAGTCTATTAAGACCTTTTCAAAATCTCCTCAATAAGATAAAAACCTTTAATCTCACTAAGCTCCTGATGATCCACAGAATCTAGTGGTGAAACGCGTTGAGTAAAAACGAGAGAGCAAAAACGAGCAATGTATTGAGTATAACTAACAATTGGAGCTTGGGGGTCTTACATAGCACCGACTATTATGACCCTCCTAACCAAAGCTTAAACTCTGTCAGGTCTCAGAAATTGTGGGGAGACTTTGTCAGAGGTAGGAGGTTTGGCACAGAGATTAGTACCAAATCCCTACAAAATTCATTGGTGTCGGGATCAATTCTGACTCCAACACTTATAGGATTCAAGTTATTGAAACCAACTTGATCATCAATGACGAAATCCCAACACAATTTCACATATTAGATCCGTTGCTGATATCTGAGCTAACGATTATTACCAACTAGCCAGTGATTAATTATCAGCCGGAAAAACTGTTTCTCTCCTTCCGTTTGATCCATAATACCCCTGTACCCATTCTACCACCATATTTATTGAATGGGACAGGACATTGAGTGGTTTCAAACCTGAAGGATTTACGGGTTAAGCCACAACATTGCGGATCTGTGGGCCCAAAAGATCTACTCGGGACCCCCACATTAGATCTGGATTCCTGTTGGCTGACCCCTCTTTTCCAGCAATTGTGTTAGGTGCGTTCTAACAATTGCTACACTACGTCTTTGTCATGTTTGTTGTGCCCTTATGTGTTTCATTTTAATAATTTTCTAATTAAAATTATCTTCTTTTAAAGTCACCTCTGTGATAGGGCTTTACTATAATTTCGGAGACTTTTCTTACTGCCCCCTCTGTGAATAAAATATCTATAGCATTATGCCATATTTCTCCACCAGGGGGCATTGTTAACCTCTAAACAGGATTTCATATATTAAGCTATCACAACATTTGATAGCGAATCACCACCAATTGGTGAAGAGAGAAAACTAATACTTCTATTCATCTAGTGAATGTAAGTAGTTCCTTATGGAGTGACTAGAGGCTCTGAATAACATTATACTAGCTGAGCATATCTGTTGTCTAGCAAGTCAGCATGAGGAAGCGATGCTGCTAGTGTGAAGAGGACACATGCCTGTCTTGGGGCCCTTTTACAGCGGTCGACAGTCTTTTGGACAAGTGCTGACGTCACCGCTAAGGTCATCAGCACTCATGCAGAGCGTTTATACTGAAAGACTTGCCGCCGGCTCGCAGGATCCTTGTCCACTTCTCACGCAGCGCTTCACCTAAATGCTTTTTGTAGGACCTTCAATATCATTCTCTGCAATAAAATAAAGGGGTAAGTACTGATGTTACTACCAGGATCCAGCCCTGCTGTCGTCCCAGCGTTTGACGGCTGATGTCACCTGAAGTCGGGTCACTTCTGCAGCCAATCGGAGGCTGTAATGCTACCGCTCGTTTTCCTGACTTTGGCGCTTGCACCTTGAGCGCAATGATGCCAGCAGCTCAGGAACGTGATGCCGCAGCTATCACCTGACTTCTGGTGACAAATGCTGGGACCACAGCAGGGCTGCAGTGCTGGATCCGGGTGCAAGAGGGGTAAGTACTGATCATCTTGTTTTACTACAGGGAACGCTTATTGAAGAAATGTCTGGTAACTGGAAAACCCCTTTTAACCCCTTGAGTGGCGGGTTTCCTACCACCCTGTCGTGCCCACCAGGGCAGGTTTTTTTTAAATGGTCTAATTGAATTTCAACTAATTTTGCAGTTGCGTCTCAAGAGCCATAACTTTTTCATTTTTCCATTGACATGGCCATATAAGTGCTTGTTTTTTGCGGGACAAGTTGTGATTTTTTTAAACAGGGGGGAGGAAAAAAAGAAATGGGGAAAAAAGAAAAAAAGGGGCCATGTCATTAAGGGGTTAAATAATGTATTAACTTCCTTCTCTGGGTCATTACGACGCACGGATACCACATGTGTGATTGTATTTTAGATTTTTTACAAAGTAAAGGGAGACAAGTGTTTTTACAATTTATTTTTTTTTATAATTTTTTACCTTTTAAATTTTTTTTTTGTCCCTTTAGGGGACTTCCACAGGGACCCATCAGGACCCCTGATCACATTCCGGGAGTCCGCTGGTGACAGCCCTTTACATGCTGCAGTGACAGCCCTTTACATGCTGCAGTCACATAGACTGCAGCATGTAAAGGGTTAACACAGCAGAGATCGGAGGTTTTCTCTGATCTCTGCTGTAAGAGTTAGTACCTAGCTGTCCTCTCACAGCCAGGCACCAAGCTCTCCCTGCCACAGAGACCATCGGCTTGCTTCTGACAAGCCGATGGTCTCTATGGCAACCTGTAAACAAAGCAGGAGGTTGCCGACATATCGGCAATATCTTCTGCTGGTTTTTCAAAGCCCTTGCACTGCTCTGTGTGGGTCTATGCAGGCAGAGCACAGTGTCACAGCTTGTGGCATTGTGCTCTGCAGCTCCCATAGTGATACATAGCCCGGAAATCTTCCGGGCTATGTCACTATGAGCAGTGGAGCTCGTCCCGGAAAATTTCCGGGCGTGCCACTCAAGGGGTTAATATAAAGTCAGAATCTTTTCAGTGTACTAGCATGTGTCACTACATATTATTTTCCCTTCACTCAGTGCAATATTCAGTCTTCAACTCCCCACTCCTCCATTCTCTCATATTGTACATGCAGCAGAGTTATTGTCACTTTCGTAAACTTGGCTTAAAGTTAACCTGTGAGCTGAAACGGGCTGCCCAAACCACATCGAGCAGGAGGAGCTGAGCAGATTCATCGTTTTGAGGGAGAGATTTAGTATTACTTGCGTCGTATTCATTTATATCTGCTTATTCTGAGCTGAACAGTCCAATGGGCGGAGCTATCAGTGATTGACAGCTATTTCATACATGAATGACTTATAGGACCGCCCACTGGACCTCTGACCTCAGAATGCGCAGAAACGTTAGGTGAATGAAACACAAGTTAGGATATATTTACACAAGATACAGCAAGTTGTACCTGAGCTTCTTGGGCGCAACTTGCATCGCACAGCACACAAACACTCTGCCCATGTGCTGTGCGAGGCACCACACATTACAAGTCATATTTTCGTGCGAGACTCAAATGACAATAGTAGATCAAACATGATAGTGACCTATCTGTGAGAGTGAAAAATCACTCATGTAAATTAACCCATTATTACAACAACGCACGAGTTCTGTACGTCTCGTAATCACACAGCACTTGTGCGTTATTCTCACCTTTGTTAATACAGTTTTATAATGGCTCTTATGCGATAAAGCCATACATCAATCTGCTCAGCTTCTGCTCTATAACTTGCTGGCTGCGGAATGGGCTACATTTTTAATGTGACACGTTCCCTTTAAAAGTAAACTAGGCAGGCAGATGCACGAAGTGTATCACAATGGCACAGCATGGTAGACTTTCTTACGCCACGTCTTTGCTGGCTTACTTTAGACCAGTTTTAGCACCAAAATTTGAATGCAATCTTTGCATGGTAACCCTTGTCTCTTTTCTATACACTTTTTTCGAAACTGTCAGCTGAGATGCAAAATTGTCAAAAAAAGCTCATTATAAATGGCCTCTAATTTACGGCTTGCTGACCCAGGAGCCCTACACCACGGGTCCTAGCTTTAAACAGGCCTGGGAACAGTATTTGGGATCCCACAGTGACTGGCAGAAGCTGTTTACATCTACATATAAACTGGCCATAGCCTGCGCTGCTCAGGAAAAAAGCTAGAAGATATTATCAAGGTGGTACAGATATCCTACTCGTCCCCACACTACGATGGTGCTGTGGAACTGATAGAGGCACCGATTCATGTTTGGTGGAATTGTGACATACTTCATCCCAGAAAGGTTTTATTATTTTCCACATACAATTTAATATGTTGTAAGAGGATAAATAACACCTCACAAGTCGCCCTCCTTACTATACCACCTGGCTCAATTAGATCACAAAAGAGGGGAGTATTAGGATTCTGCCTGACAGCTGCAAGGGCGGCCATACCGGGCCATTGACGGACCACTCCCATGTCTGAATGGCAACAGGAAGTGTCACACGGCAGAATTATGTGCTCAACCCTCAACTGAAGCAGAGAAATCCTTGTCAGTCTAGCAACCTTGGATAGATTTTGAGTCCTCCGCAGAGTTTCAGGGCTCAGTCACACGGGTGTTTTGACGCACACATTTATGAACGCATAACTGATGTGTTCAAAAATTCACGTGACCGATGCGGGCGTCACGGCAGAAAAAATGCTGCTAGTAACGTCTATCCGCTCAAAAGGGCTCAGTGACACGGGCGTTTCCCGCTATCCCCTGCTGAGGCTGTGACAGCTGTGGCAGAGGATTTCTTCATCTCCCAGTGACAATGGGACTTGCTGCGAAGACGAAGAAATCCTCTGCCATAGCTGTGGCAAAGGAGAGCAATGTTCTCCCATTGAATTCAATGGAGACGACAGTACAGCCAGCTCCATTGAAAGCAATGGGCTTCCGGCAAGCGCTGCAGTGATTTTCGGGGAAGAGCTTCAAATATAAGCCCTTCCCTGAAAATCAATCCAAAAATGTGTTTAAAAAAAGTATACTCGCCTCTCTGCAGCTCCCGGGGCTTAGCCGCGTCCAGCCGACTCTTCTCCTGCACTGCTCTGAGTAATATTCAGCAGGCGAGGATTTAAAATCCCCATCTGCTGAATGGGCTGTCTCTGATTGGCTGAGCACTGTGACCACTCAGAGGCAGTTCTTAGCTATTGAATGAGTGTTGCCTCTGATTGGTCCCTGTACTCAGCCAATCAGGGGCAGCACTCACCCATTCATGAATGCTGCCGCCGGCCCAATTGAATGCAAGGTGAAACCCCTGGATGTGATAGCATCTAGGGGTTTCACATACATAGAACACCACCGGTTTGCCGCAGTTACATGCATTCTGCGAACCGGTGTCCGCATGTAAAATTGGCACATGTGACCGCTGCTATTGAAAAGTATTGGTTCTATCTAGTGCGAATTTTTTGACGTGCTGAAAAACACCCGTGTGACTGAGCCCTCAAAGGTTTGTTTTCTTAGGTGTGACTAATGAATGAATGCAGGACCATCAGAATGTATGAATGTGGGCCATCAGAACTGCAGCTATACATGAACTGCAATATTATATTTACCTTCTCTTTCTCTTTGGTTTTAAAATTATTGCATTTAACCTTTTAAAGAAAAGAAAATTCCCCCGTCACATATTTACACACTTACTTTTAACCTCTTTTAGTAACTAGAGGACTTGTGTTTTTTTTCTAGTTTTATTGTTGAATACATTTTTCATTCTTTTAAACATTTATTATTCTTTCATAAGACCTCTTTAAAATGTTTTATTGAAAATTTTAAAAAATAAATAAAAGTGCTTGAACATAAATGGCACTAGGCATATATGCTTATTGAATGTAGTAAATTGAGTCAAAACTCTAACATTTAGTTAATTCTAGTGTCCTGGTCTCTATTTGAAACCTACAGGTATAATCTTACAGGGAGTCATTGTATATGATGATCCCAGCAAATAACCCCCGCAAGATTGTTCACGAGTCCAGTGGGACAGAATCCTGCAGCCGCTACTACTGAAGGCTAATGGGGCTGCCAAAACCTAAATAGATTGCTGTCCAAGTGCCTCTGTATACTTTATATATTTGTCAGCCTGTTGTTATGGGAATAAATCATATTCCAGAAGATTTCACTGGTTTGCTCCAGATTGGTTATAATGAGAAGCTTCATGCATGAATATATGTATTTGAACTCATAGATGTTATTTGTCAGCCCCCAATACTCTTCTGATTTATTCAAAGGAAGTATACTGAACATGACGCGTAAATTACATGCACACCCCCAACATCATAACAACTCACGATTGGCCTAGTATGAAATGATGCTAATGATTAACATATGTTTACGCCCCAGGTGTATGTCACTATATGAACACGTAATTCCTGTATACCCAAGTAGCATAGACATTATTAATATACCAATCTGAATTGAAGGAATCCAATACTTGAGCTAAGAAGTTCCTCCCCTTGATGGCTGACTCCGGGAACCATACGTAGCAGTTTAGCTTCAACATTGTACTTGTACGTACCAGGGTATATTATTGAGCTTGTTAACCATTTAACTGCTAGCTATTTCCTATGAAGGTGGATATATGAACACATATATGTTTGCCTAGGCTGATTTAAGAAACCCATTTATATTATTATTACCACAACTCTGTATTCTAGTTCATTCGCACCTGCTTTCAGATGTAGATCTGGTGACCTCCAGGTTGTAGAAGTATATAAAATGAAGTTAACATTCCCACCAAGTAACATCCTGGGGTTTACACAGCAGCTGCAAGCACAGATGTTTTTAAGTTTGTGGTGATGCTTCTTGCACAATGTGTTACATAAACCAGTTTTTCCGTGTGACGTGGAATCTACTGCTTGGCTCACTTTCAAAATAATTTCCTGGTCCTAATTTCCTATCCCAAGAAAGCAAGTGATACTTCTTAGTAAATCAGAAGAAAGCAGCTGCTTATTAGTTTACATAATGATGTTCTATAAATATTGCCCTGTAAGCACTAATCAGATCTGCCTCCTATACCTGCCTAGATGGGAGCACTTGTCCTTCACATTCTGATTACAGTGAAACCTCTCCAGAAAACCACCCCTTATCTAGACCACATTTCTGGAGAGATTATGAGTTCTATCATGCATTATGCATACCAGTAGAGATGAGCGAGCGTACTGGTTAAGGCAAATTACTCGAGCGAGTATCGCCATTTCCGAGTACATGCCTGCTCGTCCGAAAAAATGCGGGGGTGAGCGCTGAGTTGCAGGAGTGGAGTGAGCGGGGGAAAAAAAGAGAGAGAGATCTCCCCCGCCGGCCCCAGAATCTTTTCCGGCAAGCAGGCATGTATTCGAAAATGCCCATACTCGCTCGAGTAATTTGCCTTTACCAGTACACTCGCTCATCTCTACATACCGGCCATCTTCATTGCGAAGACCAGCCCTTAGAAGATTATTTTTTCCATGTACTTTGGGATGCTTTTTTTTTTTTTTCAAAGAGATTTTAAAGGGGTTGTCCTGCGGCAGCAAGTGGGTCTATACACTTCTGTATGGCCATATTAATGCACTTTGTAATGTACATTGTGCATTAATTATGAGCCATACAGAAGTTATCAAAAGTTATTCACTTACCTGCTCCGTTGCTGGCGTCCTCGTCTCCATGGTTGCCGTCTAATTTTCGCCGTCTAATGGCCAAATTAGACGCGCTTGCGCAGTCCGAGTCTTCTTATCTTCTCAATGGGGCTCCGTGTAGCTCCGCCCCGTCACGTGCCGATTCCAGCCAATCAGGAGGCTGGAATCAGCAATGGACCGCACAGAAGCCCTGCGGTCCACGGAGGCAGAAGATGCCGGCGGCCATCTTCACCGGGTAAGTAAGAAGTCACCGGAGCGCGGGGATTCAGGTAAGCGCTGTCCGGTGATCTTTTTTTAACCCCTGCATCGGGGTTGTCTCGCGCCGAACGGGGGGGGGGGGGGGGGGGTTGAAAAAAGAAAAAAAAAACGTTTCGGCGCGGGACAACCCCTTTAATGTATTTTATTTTACCGATACTTTGTCACTTTTTAGGTGGCACGTTTACAGAGATATCTTTGCTGTACAGCTTAGTGACCACACCATTGCCTTTTGTACGTCCTAGCTTGCTGGGATTTAATACCCAGGGACGTAAAAACATGCTCCCTGGGGGGGGGGGTCATACCTTGGGCGCGTACACAGAAAGGTGCATCGCCTGGGAAATTCAAAAATCTCTCTGGCTCCCTACTCCCACCTGTAACTGAAAGCCGCTGTGTGCGGTTAATGGTCACATGATCGCTGCTATCCAATGGATATCAGTAATTATGTAAAGTTAAAAAAAAAAGTTTTTCATATTCCCTCATGAATCATACCCATGAGGGGGATGAGATTACATATCCAAGGCCCCCGGATTTAGCCGTAGACCTTACCCCGGCTTCTGTGCACACGCCCACTGCCAAAATGGCGGATGCATGTGCAAAAGCCATGGATTGCCATGGTAATTTACAACGTCCCTGCTCCTGGCTATCAAATGTAGATTTCATGGGGGGTCTGCAGTATCTGGTCACGTGATCGCCGTTTTCCAATAGAAAACGGTGATCATGTAAAAGTACAAAAAAGTTAAAGTTTCGCCTCCCATCACGGATCCAATCCATGAGGGTAGGAGAAATTACTTACCCAAGGGCTCTGGTGATGTCCCCTGATGGGATCTTTATCCACGGACTTTTCCCCAACTTTGGCGTATGCGCCCATCGCCAAAGTGGCGGATGTAAGCGAAGAAGCTGGGAGGGCCCGGGAAATTTAAAGTCTCCTTGCTCCTGGCTACTAAAGGTAGCCAAGAGCCTGGAGCAGTGACCGAGGGACCCGGTGAGTGGTCCTCGGTCACATGATCAACGTTGTCCAATGGATAATGGCGATTACATAAAAGTTAAAACAATTGAAGTTTAATGCTCTTTTCGGTTTGAGACCCGTTGTGCATACAGACATAATATTAGGGCCACAGTGGGTATGTTTCTGAACACAAGACAAACAGGGGTATCCATTTTGGGGTGTAAGTCTTCATTCATATGTGTGCTGCACAAAAAAAACACATTTTTTAAAATGACACAATTGCCAAAAAATTCCCTTTTCCTGGCCCATTGCCAATGTTATCGTCCCGGCGGCAGCCTCCCGACTCTGCTCCCCTTACAGCTGTAACATGGAAGCATTTAGAGCTCATAATGTAAACCTAACAGAAAAACCAACCCTCCAGCCCAAGCAAAAATCTATACAGACGCTGCTAGGACCTTCAGGAATTCAGCCAATCGGGAGCTAGGGGCATAACAGGGGTGTTCCTCCATGCAAGTCCTGTCAAACCCCTAGATTCTGGTGGTGACGAGGTACAATAGTACCGATACGCAATACACCCCTAGATGAATTTGTTAAAGGATCTGTTTTTCAAAATGGGGGCTTTCCATCGTTTTGGCCACTCAAGGGCTCTACAATTGGGCAATGGGGCCTGAAACACCTTCAAGCAAAATGTCTATTATGAAAGTCACCGGCTGCTCCTTCGGTTTGGGCCCCAGTGTGCATAGAGACACAAGATTAGGGCCACAATGGGTATGTTTCTGAACATGGAACAAACAGGGCTATCCATTTTGGGTGCAAATCCTAGTTATCATGTGCTCTACAGAAAAAGAATCCTGCCTTTTAAATGACATATTTGCAAAAATATGAAATTTTATTTTTTCTCCTCTAAATTGCATTAATTCTTCAAAAGAAACTGTTGGGTCAAAATACTCCTGACCCCCTCAGTGAATATATTAAGGGGTGTAGTTTTTAAAATTGGATCATTGGTAGGGGTATCTATCATTCTGACACCTATGAGCCTTTGCAATCTTGGCTTGGTGTAGGAAAACAAAGTGTTCCTCAAAATGTTAATAATCAATGTTAAAGGGGTGGTCTCGCGAAACAAAGTGGGGTTATACACTTCCGTATGGCCATATTAATGCACTTTGTAATATACATCGTGCATTAAATATGAGCCATACAGAAGTTATTCCACTTACCTGCTCCGTTGCTAGCGTCCTCGTCTCCATGGTTCCGTCTAAATTCGCCGGCAGCTTGCTTTTTTAGACGCGCTTGCGCAGTCCGGTCTTCTCCATTCAGCACGAGCCGCTTCAGTGTGCTCCCCGCTACAGCTCTTCTGCGCATGCGCAGACGAGCTGTCACTGCTCGGGAGCGCGCTGGAGCGGCCATTCTGTACCATCCTCTGTTAGAGGAAGGTGCAGAGCTGCCGAGCTGTTCGGAGAAGCCGCCCAGCTGTCCCGCCGTCCAGCTGTCCTGGTAAGTGATGGGCCGGGGGGGGCTGCCGCTGCGCCGGGCTGCGCCGGGGGGGGGGGGGGCTGCCGCTGCGATGGGGGGGGGGGCTGTCGCGCCGGGGGAACTAGCGCTGGGCCGGGGGGGGCTGCCGCTGTGATGGGGGAACTAGCGCTGGGCCGGGGGGGGGGCTGTCGCTAGGCCGGGGGGGCTGCCGCTGTGATGGGGGGGCTGTCGCTGCGCTGGGGGAACTAGCGCTGGGCCGGGGGGGGCTGTCGCTGGGCCGGGGGGGCTGCCGCTGTGATGGGGGAACTAGCGCTGGGCCGGGGGGGGGCTGTCGCTGGGCCGGGGGGGATGCCGCTGTGATGGGGGGGCTGCGCCGGTTACCTTCTGCCTGGCGGTGGGTGACAGGTCGGCCGTGTTCACTCCAGGGGTCCAGGCGGCTGCGGGGCGTCTGGTTGCCATGGAGACACAGCTGGTAGCGTCTCGGGAGCGCGCACGTCGGGCTACAGCAAGCGATGCGAAAAGAGCTGGCGGCCATCTTGGGAAAAAGTTTTATAAGTTGCTGAAACGCTGGAACGGTAAGTAGAAACCAGCTAGGAAAGTAATTTACAGGGGTAATTAGTAATGTATGTTTAATTAGGGGGACTGGGCAAAAAAAAAAATTCACTGCTTCCTCGAGACATCTCCTTTAAATTTGTACGTCTTCTAAATGGTTAAAAAACACTGAAGTTTTTCCAATGTGCATTCAGAATAAAGTAAACAGATGGAAATATATATCTTATCAAAAATTTGTACAGTATGTTTGCACACATTGAAAATGTGAAAAGAAAACATTTTTTTTCAAAATTTTCCCACTTTTGGTGCTTTTAATAAATATACACAAATTCTATCGGTCTATCTTTACCACCTTAATGAAGTACAACATGTGGTGAAAATACAGTCAGAATCACTTGGATATGCAAAACCTTTACAGAGCTATTCTATGTTAGGCTGCATTCAGACAAATGTATATCGGAACTTAGCTCCCGCCCTCTCTCCGCCTCCTCTCTGCCCCTCTGCACTATTTGCAATGAAAGGAGGCAGGACGGGGGCGGGGCTAAGTTCTGAGAATTAGCCCCGCCCCTGGCCCGCCTCTCCCCATTGCAAATAGTGCAGAGGGGAAGAGAGGAGGCAGAGAGGGGGCGGGAGCTCAGTTCCTGCTCCTGGCTCTTCCATCCGCCCCCCCTGCACACGAGGACAACGTATATCGGCTCGGCGTGAAAACCGAGCCGATATACGTTCGTCTGAATGCAGCCCTAAAGTGTCACTTGTCAGATTTCTGAAATTTGGCCTGGCTATTAAGGCGCAAACAAGCTCAGTCACTAAGGGGTTAATATAGTTTGACACTATTATTATTGTATCTCTGTTCTAGACATCCTATAAATAAAAGGCTATATGTAAACAATGACAAAGTAGTCAATGTCCTGAAATTGCTCAGCAGAAACACATGAAAATGCCCATCATGATGATTTTATTAGCAATTTTTTTGAAAATTAAATGTGAGTTATGAGTGTTTCACATTGGGAAGATCATTTGTAATAATCCTGTAAATACATGGATATTTAGATTTACATACACTTATATAATAAAAAGAAAAAAACTTTGGTACTGTGTTAGCCAGTAAAGAAAAATGTGATTGTTCCCAGCAAGAGAAACCAAGTAATCTTGTAGATATGATACCTTTTAATGGCTAACAAAAATACATGATGTAATAATAGCGAGCTTTTGTACCTGCTCAGAGATCTAGACGAAGAATACTAAGGTTCAAAAGCTCGCTATAACATCATGTATTTTTGTTAGCCATTAAAAGGAATCATATCTACAAGATTACTTGGTTTCTCTTACTGAGATCAATCACATTATAGTAAGACTATTCATTTCTAATTTCCCTATCTTTCTTTGTAATACAGTGCCATATATGGGCATCCTATAGCTGCATACAATGTGTATAGCATATTTATATTACACTATGCACAACAGCCTCTGACATTGGAGCTCTCTCCTCATAGTGTTAGAAACGTGTTGGACCTCATTGGACATGGCGGTTATGCAGGAAAATCTCAACATCGAACGAAGTCCGACACTGCATTGGAAAGGGTCAAGGCCCTCTCTGGTGAAAATACATCCCTGCCTCCTTACCTAATTGCCTGTTACACCCTGGACTTCTCTGTATATTACACTCACTTCCCTGCAGTGCAGCCTCCTGTCTGATGCTGAGATTTCTACTTCACATCAATCCCATAATTCATGAGCACAGCATGACATGATCAGCTACAGCCCGTACAATCTCTGGAAAACTGCCTTTGCCATCTGCATTCTATATTCACCAAAATAATTTATGGACCATAAGTGTACAATTCGAAGGCTGAGCTGTGATCTGCTCTATTACAACTGTGACAGGAGCTGTGTGATCGTCATCAGTAACTGTGACAGGTGTGTTTGTGTCCCTTTCCAGGCAGTTTCTGTGGTAGGTCCATGAAATAACATCACACAGACTGAGAAACTGACCAGATACTGAACACATAACCCCAAGTTACTCTGAGCTGGTCAGAATTGAGATCACATAACCATCTGAGGAGAAGGAGGCCAGGAGTTTCAGACAGAAGGAAAAAACTAACCAGGTAATACTAGGCCTCTTATATACATCAGGGAGGATAGCTACATAATGAATGTAGAAAAAAATTGCCAGAGAGGCCATTTAAGTCATTTTTTTAGCTCATTAAAGCATTTCCAATCTTGCAGTCTAAGTATATGAAGTAAAACCTCTACTAAGGTTGGTAATCTGTCCAAAAGCAATTGGCTTTACCTGAAAAAGTTGCTACTCATGGTAATTATTTCCATAGGAATCAATATAAGTCCAATTAATTTGTTCTAGACATTCCAAAAAAACACACCAAACTACATTTAACGGAGAATAAATATGGTCTTTATACTAAAAACAATAATAAATGAATGTAAAAGACTACTGTAAAGAATAAATGAACATTTAACATGTTACTGTGTGTTATCTGTGGTGTTACATAGGGCTGCAGGTCACATCTGCTACATTATCTGTACTCAGTGTTATCACTGTGTTTTCTGTGCTGTTACATAGGATTGCAGGTCACATCATTATCTGTCATCAGAGTTATCATTGTGTTCTCTGTGCTGTTACATCGGAGTGTAATTATACAGTATTGTACTAGTGTATTACCCATCACCGATGATAGAGAAGGCTGGGTTGCATTAACAGCAAGAGGAGGAGGAGACACCGAGCAGGAGATCGTGTAGGTTCAGCAGATGGCAATGCTAGTAGAGGCACTGGCATAACTCTAGGGGATGCAGGGGTTGTGTTTGCACCCAGGACCACGAGTCTTAGGGGGCCCATAAGGCCTCTCTTCTCCACATAGGGAGCCCAGTATTATGAATAAAGCATTATATCTGGGGGCCCTGTTACAGGATTTGCATTGGGGCCCAGGAGCTTCCAGTTACACCTCTGTGTAGAGGTTTTACTATACATTGTATGACTGAGATGTCCATCTTCTTTATCCATAGAAGGTCAAATATATTTATGTACACTGCTCTCTATTGGGCTGCATGTGATCGTGTAATGATAAATGACAGCGTATATCCATACTTCATCTTATTTGACAAAAGTTAAGTGAGATCCAAAAACAAAACTTGACTTTAATCGCTCCTCCAAACAAATGAAGTGCAAACCCCACAGTAAAATCCTCTTATTTTTATTAGTTGTCAGCTCGTGACATGATAGATACTTTACAGCAGTATTGTTGAAAGATACAGTTAAGTCTGTGATTGAATTCTTGGCATCGCTGCATAGCAGTCACCACATTGTTACACAATGTTTTCTCTTCAACTTGACTCATGTGACATAAAATGCTCTACAATAGTTGTATTTTATACAAGTGTGGGATTTTCTGTACAAGAATAACAGGATATGCTTCACAACAGCCATTTGTCCTTTTATGTAAAGTTTACCAAAAAAGAAGAGACCTTTACAAGATGCAAATAATCTTCATTTGACCCTTCCTTGTTGCATAAAAGGCCAGAGCTTGATAGAATTACATTAACTATAATGATAAACCTTCATATGATAAAACAATAACTATAGTCTCCAAAAACTTTATGAAAGTTCAAAAACACACAGACACTCCCATTCTGCAATATGCTGGAAACAATATGGGTGGTTGTGGCACGGTGGTTATTGGAAGTTGCCCAAAGGCAGCCATAGTGTTTAAAAAAAACCATTGTGTATCAGTCAGTGAATTGCAAACAAGTATTTGTAAGGACACACGCACTGTAGAGGCAGACCATGCAGCTGCAATGAGGCCCTTGGAGACAAGGTGCTACAAGATGGTGATAATATGTACAGGGACCCCTTTCCAGGACAATCATATTGTTTGCAAACAAGCAGGTGGGAATCATTGCAGAAAGAGTGCAGAGCAGGCGATGGGCCAATGTCTCCTGGGTGACAAGACGGGAAGCACAATGAGATACTCATTTAGCCATCAAAGCCCCTTTCTTCTGTGTACTCCACTGAGCAAATTATGTTAAGAGGGAACATTTTCCTCTTGTTACTTAAAAGCAATGGCTGTAATTGTTTACTCTTAGGTATTATGAGATCAATAATTACACAATAAGCCCGCATTCACACTAGTGTGTTATAGGCGCATTTTTTGCACCTGCTAAGTGTTTCGGCTACTGACCTTAACACATTGCATCATAGGGATCAGTCGCAAAACGGGGTAATGTTAGAGAATATATATAATTATGTAACAAGGCCGACTCCATCTTTATATTTCTTTAAATTATCAAAATTGTATGTGTAGCTTTCTTTAACCCCTTAGTGACCAGCCCATTGCCTTTTTACGTCCTGGCCTGCTGGGCTTAATTCCCAGAGGATGTAAAAACATGCATCCTCTAGGAATGTAAGCCCTGCAGGCTCAGGACGTGACTGCTTCATGCTGCCAATTACCGGAGGTAGCCGACAGCATGGAGCTGTCATCCCGGGCTGCGGGGCCCCACTCCTGGTCACGCAATCGCCGGTATCCGGACGGGGGGTGAGTATTCTCTGCTCCCCTTATGGATCTGATCCGTAAGGGGAGCTGAAACTTTGCTTTTTTTAAAAAAATGCCCATAGACTTTAACGCGATCGCCGTTATCCAATAAATAACGGCGATCACGTAAAAGTTAAAAAAAGCTAAAGTTTCACCTCCCCTCACGGATCCGATCCATGAGGGGAGGTGAAATTACTGAATTAAGGCCACCGGCAATGTTCGCCGACAGGATCCTTATCCGTGGACCTCTTCCCAGCTTTGGAGCATGCGCCCGTCGCCAAAATGGTGGACACAAGCGCAGAAGCTGGGGAGGGCAAGGGGAAATTTAAAATCGCCTTGCTCCTGGCTACTAAAGGTAGCTGAGAGCTTGGAGATGTCACGGGGGCCGCGGTCAGTGTTCCTTGGTCACGTAAAAATTAAAAGACAGTTAAAGTTTGATGTGCCGTTCAGTTTGGGCCCTGTTGTGCATACAGACAGAAGATTAGGGCCATAATAGGTATGTCTCTGAACATGAGAAAAACAGCGGGATCCGTTTTGGGGTGAAATTCTTCATTCATATGTTTGCTGTAGAAAAATACTATTTTTAAAATGACATAATTGCTAAAAAAAATAAAAATCGTAATTTTTTACTTTCTGCTTTGCTTTGATTCATTCAAAAACTGTGGGGTCAAAATACGCAGTACACTGCTAGAGGAATTCGTTAAGGGGTCTAGTTTCATAAATGTGGTCATTTGTGGGGGGTTCTCTATCGTTTTGGCTGCTCAAGGGCTCTACAAGTGTGTTATGGGGCCTAAAACACCTTCAAGCAAAACGCCTGTCCTGAAAACCATCGGCTGCTCCTTTCGGTTTGGGCCCCATTGTGTATACGGACAGGGCCACAATGGGTATATTTCTAAACACAGGACAAATGGGGGTATCCATTTTTGGGTGCAAATCCTCATTTTCATGTGCACTATAGAAACAAATCCTGTGTTTAAAATTACAAATTTGCAAAAATATGAAATTTTCTTTTTTCTCATCTAAATTGCATTAATTCCTGAAAAGAAACTGTGGGTTGAAAATACTCATGACCCCCCTCAGTGAATATATTAAGGGGTGCAGTTTTTAAAATAGGGTAATTTGTGGGGGTATCTATCATTCTGACACCTATGAGCCTTTACAATCTTGGCTTAGTGCAGGAAAATAAAGTGTTCCTCAAAATGTTAATAATTAATGTTAAATTTGTACGTCTCCTAAATGGTTAAAAAAAATGAAAGTTTTTCCAATGTGCGTCCAGAATAAAGTAAACAGATGGAAATATATATATTATCAAAAATTTCTATATTATGTTTGCTCATATTTGAGATATTGCAGTTGAAAATGTGAAAAAATTACGATTCTTTTAAAAATGTTCCCAATTTTGGCGCTTTTAATAAAAATACACAAATTCTATCGGTCTATTTTTTCCGCCTAAATGAAGTACAACATGTGGCGAAAAAACGAAAAACATTTACAGAATCGCTAGGATATGCAAAACCTTTACGGTGTTAAACCATGTTAAAGTGACACATGTCAGATATACAAAATTTGGCCTGGTCATTAAGGCGCAAACAGGCTTGGTCATTAAGGGGTTCAGGGCTCTTTCACATGCGCGGGTACGCTGCTCTCAAGATCACAAGAATGGGGTAATTCAAGCTACTTGAAGTAGCCCGTTCACACAATCTGAGGTGCGTGCTGCGTGCTTTCCAGCTCCCATTGGAGTGTATGTAAAGCATGCAGCAAAGACAGGGCAGGTCCTATCTTTGTGGGCACCTCGGAGCTGAAATGCAAGTTTGCACTTGCATGTCCTAGCTTTATTAGATGCGCTACTTCAGCGCGTCTGCCAATTGTTCATGTGAACGCTTCTATAGAAGCGCTTTCTGTGCGCGCTTCTCATGTGTGTCCACAGCGCCCGATTGATAGAGCCCTTAGCTACACACAGATATTTTATATTAAGTGGTTTCTAGATACGGGCGTAGTCTAGTATCGCTGCTTTGGACATTTATCTTGATGACGCAGCCAGTAGAATCACCCTTGATAAGAAACGATTGACGTCATAGCGTGTGCTCGAATAGCAAAAATAAGCAAAGCAGAACTAATGTTGTATAAACATATTTTTGTAAAAAAGGTGCACACTTGTTTTTTTATTGTCTAGGTAGATAGGCACACCTTTTGATTTAAAATGATAAAGATTTGCTGTATGGTGAAATAAATCGAAGATCATTCTGATGGGTCATGATTTCCAGAATAGCTGCTATCTCTTTATAACACATGTGACACAAGCCAGGTATACCTGTTTCACAGACTTGCTGCGACATCAACACTGCGAGAGCGGGCAGGGACACTCTTCCATAATACGCCTAAAATTGCCCTTAAAGTGGTGACAACATCACAGAGACAAAGAGAATTTACCGGTCACATTCACAAAAACATTTTTTGGCTTACAGACTCCAGGAACACCTCATGCAAAGGTTTAACTCTCAGAGCCTGCCGAGAGATGTAGTACAACGACCTAGAGAAGATGAGGTGTGGCAGGCATGAAAACAAGCCATTTGTCCCTAAAATCCTTGGACACCCGTTTTATTTATCGTGTTCACAAGTGATGGCAAGCATTTAACAATTTACCAAAGTAACTTCAGTCAGTGGCAAACATAAACAAGCCTGGTAAGTTTCTAGCCCATACGCCGTAAATGACCGTGTGGTATAAGGTAATCCTAGAGGCAAATACAGCTTTGAACCATTATGCCTACATTCCTTATTATAAGCTTCTGCAAGACCACAGACCATATATTTTTCTTCATCCTTGTGCCAAAAAGTGGTGAGTTTTCTAGCCCAATATTTGATGACAGGATGCTGACATTTCATCTGACAGTTTTCATCCTGCTGAAAAGTAATTGCTGAAAGTTTACTGCCCTTCAGTTTTACGTCAATCCCTCATTAAAGACGATTCCTGTGTAAACTTCAGAATGAGAACGCATGCACTTCTGCTTGGCAGAAAGGAACATTTCTGATATTTTCTCTTTGATCCTCAAGTGTTGCAGCCTAATGATCCGCACAGTCACTTACAGGCCTACATATTTAACACTCATTTAGGAGTAATTCCATGGAATGCTATAGGTTAACCACAGAAAAGCTTACCTAATGACTTTAGGGAAAAGACATTACAGCTCTGTGATACATGAATGGAGGACGGACAAATCTACAGAAAACTTTTTTCCACACAGGAAATATTTGGATACTAAATAAGGTGGTATAAATATTTACTATTACCGTTTAGTGCAGCTATTATATACATTCAGAATATTAAAGGTAGAAAAGTTTCTTCCAATAAAAAAATCTATAAGCCAGGATTTTTAGATGGTTTGTGTTTAGAGATGAGCGAGTATACTCGCTAAGGCTAACTACTCAAGTGAGTAGTGCCTTAGCCGTGTATCCTCCCGCTTGTCTGTAAAGATTCGGGGGCCGGCGCGGGCGACAGGTGAGTTGCGACGGGGAGCGGGGGGAAGAGAGGGAGAGAGAGAGATCTCCCCTCCGTTCCTCCCCGCTCTCCCCCGCCACTCCACGCCCCCCGCCGGCCCCCGAATCTTTAGAGACGAGCAGGAGGATACTCGGCTAAGGCACTACTCACTTGAGTAGTTATCCTTAGCGAGTATACTTGCTCATCTCTATTTGTGTTTACTTTAGACTAAGGTACCAACAAATGTCATTACTATAGTGTCTAGAATGTATGTTAAATCGTTCAACTATTTGGCCATGCGTTTAATTATGTCTAAGGGCTCACACAGGCGTATGGGGACAGCATATTACACACATATATTTTACGTGCATAATACGCAGTCTTAGAAACCTTAGAAACCCATTGATTTATATTGGGCCTGTCAGATACGTGCAGGCAAAAGGACTCAGCATATCCTATTATAGGCTATACATATTTAACTGTGTATTACACAGCTCCCATATGCCTGTGTGAGTGAGCCCTAAGGGTGAGGTGCATATGCTAATATGCTCACTGCTATGAAGCATATTAGCGCATGAACCAGTTTTTTGTTTTGTTATTCAATCTCAGTTCTATTGCGTGCGAGTTTAAAAAAAAAAAGCGAGACAATAGGTCCTATCTTTCTCGCATGTAGAAAAACTATGAGTGAAAAGGATAGGGTAACAAGCGAGAACCCCACTAGCGAAAGCGAAACCATTGAAATCAATGGTTTTTGTCTTGCCACGTTTCGTGGCTGTGATTTTCGCAGCTGGTACAAAATCATGGTCATCTGAAAAAGCCTTAAGATTAAAGAGCCGCGGTGTCTTCTATATCTGTACAGTTTTACCACTTTTCAGTTTCACAATCTTTCCATTTAGAAGACTTCTGCTTTGGTTTAATTTATATATACAATGAAAGCTCCTTAAAGCAACACCCCTCTTAATACAATTGTTGCACTTCTGGTCATCCTGTGCTCCAGAACCTCAGATCTATAGATTTGTGCTATAATTTATGCCAGTTTCTGGTGTAAACTATAATTTGATGTGCAATTAATGGCTCCGTCCCTTCCACGTAGCTTCGCCTCCTTTTGAGAAAAGCGGTGAGAGCTGCAGCAAAATGATCAAAGCTCCCAAATTTTTACATAAGTAGGCCTTAAACAGAAATTGCAGATTTTTTTGTGAAATCTTGCACACGGGACTTATTACATTTCCCCACAAAATTTATATGGGTGTATAATGCCGCTTTCACATGCCCAAGAAAATTGTGCAAGATTTGTGCGTTGCGAGACGCACAAATCTCACACAAGTATGAACCCCCGACACAATAGGAAGCACTTGCTGATGCTACTTGAGGAACACTTGAGGTTTGCTACTTCCTTGATGTGATGCGAGGCGTTTTAGCCTGAAAACACCTCACATCCATGGGGAAGTCGTATGATGCTAAGCACGATATCTGGACAGTAGAAACCATGCCACTGACTCTACTGCTGGGAATTAACATATCTAGAAATGTAAAATAGCGTAACTTTTAGTACGTTTTTCTAGGATTTATTTTGATGAATCCCATTCTGAAATACATCTAATTATTTTAACTTATAACTAGAGATGAGCGAGCGTACTTGCTAAGGCAAACTACTCGAGCGAGTAGTGCCTTATGCGAGTACCTGCCTGCTCGTTTCCAAAGATTCGGGTGCCGACGGGGGAGAGCGGTGAGTTGCGGGAGTGAGCAGGGAGGAGCGGGAGGGTTGGGGGAGAGTGTGAAACGAGCGGGCAGGTACTCGCATAAGGCACTACTCGCTTGAGTAGGTTGCCTTAGCAAGTATGCTCACTCATCTCTACTTATAACGTTAACTGCAAATAACTACAAAATTTTTGGCACTGCAAATAGATGACGGCCATGAAGAACATGCAGCTTTGTATTGTGATGAATGAAGGTTTTCCTTAAGGATTAGTCAATACCTTACATAGGAATGTTGTACATCTTACAACCTTCAATTATTTTGTACTAAATTTGTGTAATAGAGAAAATGATTAGTGGGTATTTAACCATCTAAATGCAGGCCATGTCTTTTTCTTTTAACTATTTCTTCAAATCTCTTGTTGAAATACATTTTCTGCACTAATTGTTACTATTTACACCAATTCTGACTTGAATGAATAACTATAAGAAAACCATTTTTGATTTTTAAGAAACTGACCACTAGTCTGAATGTAGACCACATCTTCCAGCTTGAAAAATGTCACATACTACATCTTTTACTTCCATCCTCTCCACTTGCATTTGTAATGTAATAATGTATACACTAAGCAAGCATTTTAGAATGCCCGTTCTCTATAGGCCCATTTAGACGCAATGATTATTGCTCAAAATTCGCTCAAAAAACATTTTGTGAGCTATAATCGTTGTCTAAATGTGTCCATCTTTCAGTTATCTGCCGACCGATGAAATTCAGTTCTGCCTAAAATCCGTCGTTCAGCAGAAGAGCTGATAAGAGCTGCACATTGTGTTCTGTTGGGAAAGAGCTGATAACATGTGATTGCATTGTCTCAGCTGTCAGCCCCGCCGGCAGAACAAAGCGAAAGTATTCAGCGAACAGTGGGTGTTCTGTTCCCTGAATACAGCTTCCGGCAGCTTACACGCTGCTAATTGGTACTAATAGGCATTAGTGCCCATTAGTAGTTAATGCAAAATGATTGCTTAAAAGCCATCTTTCGAGTGATCATCTTTGTGTCTAAATGGGCCTTTAGTGCTGGAATGGGGACAGAAAATATCTGTGTATTTAGGCTAAGCTCACAAAAATGGGTTGGATTCTACATGTGGATTTTCACAGTGGAAGACCTGCAATCATTCGCAAATGGTTGCGAAGATCACAAATGCAAGCAGTTTTCCACATGGATGTACGCGTATGCACAGCATATCATCCACAAGGAAGAAAGGTCTCTCTTTCCCCTCCAACCGGCGTTCCAACTTTTCTATTTATTTTCCTATGGAGTTGCAAGTGTTTCCATCGCTCATATGCCAGGTTAATTGTGCATGGGTGATGGAACACTCGCATCGATGGACTTCAATGGGGGCTGTCCGTGCAGAATCCTTGCTAAAGTAGACTGTGATCTTTCTTCTGCTCATGGAATACACAATTCGGACCTGCAAGTGTGAACGAAAATTCACGTCTTTCAATGTCTGCGTTTTACTGCGGATCTTCTGTGCAGACAGCGATTGTGGAATCCACAATTCAAATACGTCCACGTGGGCCCGGCCTTAGTCTGAGTTCACAAGTTATGGTTTTGTGAGGATTCGACATGCAAGCTGATTACAATGATTACGTATGATTGTACAACGATACTTTACCTGCAGCAGCAGGATACAAAGGACTTTACGTTAACATTCAGTTTGATATTGAAATGTAGTTTGATTTTGGGAGGACAGTCGTTCATCATGATGGGGAATTAAAAAACATTTTCGGGCCCATGCACGCTGCTGTGTTACTGATCTGATCCATAGCCTAGTATGGGTCCCCACTGTACCTCAAAGTGCATCAGGTTTTAGATGTGGCATCTATCAGATGCTGTCTAAGACCTCCTGTCCACGGGTAAATTTTCACTGCGTTCCCCGTGGCGATAATCCGGCTACGGGAAACGAAGTGAACGCGTTCCATAGACTTACTATGAAAAATGCAGCCCCGCTGTCCACGAGCGGAGAATCATAGCGATTCTCTGCTCGCGGGATTTAAATCGCAGCATGCTGCGAATTACCACGATTCTCCGCGGTGAATCAGCTCTCCCCTGCTCCCTGGTGGCGGTGGCTCCCGCGGCGGAGATCTGCTGCGGGATATTGTTACACCCGTGGACAGGAGCCCTTATTGTTTTCTCTCTCTAGAACTATTGGGAAATACGTATGTGTGCTGAGATGCAGGCAAAGCCATGTGCATTGCAGAAAGAAATCTATGCAGAACACACATATTTAGCATTACAATAAAAAAACAATTGTAGTGAATATTTCAATAGAAATTTTGTTTGAAGGAAATGAAATGTAAACGTAATGTATTTAAATAAATGTAATTTTTAAAAATATACACTCATACGAACAATATACCCCAAAACACAGTAGTAATAGTGTCAAACTTGAAATTAGTAACTCTAAAGTGTCCACTTTTATATTCGGAATAACAAGCCTTATTAATGTTGTCTTCAGTGTTTGGGCACCCATACAGATGATTTGCAGTCACCACATGGCAATTACCATGTTTGCCAACAGAGGAGAGGTTGGCACCGCCTACTAATCATATAGAGCTTAACGCCTTGCACACCATATAATAAATACACAAGAGAGAACAGCGGGTGTGAAAAACACAAGGAAGCTCACAAAGAAAAATTTTCACATTTATTAGCAATTACAAACCACAGACAAAAATATTTAAAACCACCTGTAGGTACATCCAAAAGAGCAACTGACTGAACTGAAAAAGAAGCAGCAAACAGAGCCCATACAACTATTCCCTGATAACATGAAATCAGCTACTATGCAATATTCAAGGTATAAAAACATGACCAACTTTCACCCGAGGACCAGAAACCATAACATGAATTAACCCTTTCCAATCCACTGTCTGACGTCTGAAGACATTATGATTTAAGGCAGTACAGCTCCGATGTTGGAAGACGTCCGTCGGGGTTCTCTTACTGTATATTGCCATCCTCTCTGCTGTCAGAGCCTATCCAATGTGTCACTTCATGTAGCATGATAGCGCCATTGTATAACATCAGAAAGAGAGTAACCCCCTAGGAAAACCAGGATACAAATTGGATTGGAAAGGGTTAAAGTCCTGATATGGACACAGGCGGATAAGTTCTAAGCCCTAGAAAGCGTAGCACCAGGTAGAGGTGATCAGTGGCGTAACGGGGACAGTGTAACCTTCCACATGCGCATCACTACAACAGTGCAGCTTCGCCAGGGGTCTCTTCTGGATGCACCTATGAATAGTTTTAAATATATATATATATATTCTTTTTGAATGCCTGTGGCTGATAATTGTTAACAATTATTTGTATATTTTTTGAGTTTTTGATTTGTGAGCATCCTTGTTTTGTGTTTTGCCTTCTGTTTTCAATAGTACATTCACACGCCAAGTACCACTAATTGATGAGCCGCATATGGATTTAAACACAAATAGTAGGTCCAGGTACAGCTCAGCAATAAGGGGGTAACCACGGATCATCTACTGGGGGTGCAGTCACCCTTTTAGAGAGAGAAGAGAGCATATGGACTGCCCACAGAGAATATAGAAGATGAGTACTCTGAAAAAAAATTACGTAAAAGGCTGGTTTTTGTAATGTGGTCAAAGCTTTATGTGTATGACCAGTTTAACATGTACTAAAATTAAAGGTATATTTTAACCCTTTCTCAGCCAAGAAAAATATACCGTTGCAGAGAGGCACTTCAGTAGCAAAGGATGTATAAATCCGTCCTTGCTACTAATGGCTCCGTCTAAGGCTTTATTCCTATGGGTGCGGCGATTCTGCCTAAAATAAGAGGCAGTTGTAACCAAGTCTCGGCTGCATCTCCTGTTTTCTCGCCCATTAAGACACAGTCGGCCGAGGGAGAGTGTTCAGCTCTACTAAACTTCCTCCCGCTTTATGCCACTTGCCGGCAAAGGGAGGGGGCGGGAGCTTAGCATAGCTAGTCGTACTAAACTCCCTCTCCCTCCCTCCCCATCTGCCTGCCAGTGGCTTCCATTGGCTAATCGCAGCTAGAAGATACAACAAGTCCTATCTTTTACGGCCACGCATAAAAGCATCCACCGGAATCAGCACCGTGCTATTTTTTTTCTAGACGGGCAATTTTATGCGGCACAAAATTGCACTTCTGAACTAATGCATTGGAATGTAATGCTTCAGATGGTCGTGATTTTGTGGCCCGTGTTTCATCACGGCAAAATCGCCGCAATAAAATGCTTGTGTGAATAAGGCCTTAGACTGTATTACAGCTAATCTAGACTGAGCTAGAGCAAGTTAAAGTGCCCATCCACCTCTGCCAGCGAGGAGGAGTCAACAGTCATTAATTAGAAAGCAACACTAGAAGATACATAAGCACACCATACACAAACATCAGTAAATGTTATATACTTTACACTTCTCCATACCTGATCTTTAGGCCTCATGCCCACAGGCATGAGCGGATTCCAAGTTCAGAAATCCGCAGTGGAATCCACCTTTGCCCGCAGCCATGGACATTTTTACTCACCTGTCCGGATGCAGTACAGGTACAGGTCTTCTCCGTCCCGGCCAGATCTTCTTTCTTCTGCACTGTGAATGCGCTTGGCATGCCGCGCACATGTGCAGTGCATGTTTTTTTCGAATGTCCTGCCTTCCTGCAGATCCCCGGCATGTCTGCAGTATCAGCTATGGGTGTGCCGCGGATCGGACAGCTTCCATTGACTTCAATGGAAGCTGTCCGTGCGGGGCCTGCAGAAAAATGAAGCATGCTGCATTCTTTTTCACGCGTGTGCAAACCACACGCGGGAAAAAATGGATATCCACAGATATTTAATTACCTGCGGATGCCCAATGATTGTCTATGAGCCTATTGAACTGTGGATCGTCCATGCAGGTGACCCACACAGATTCCGCAATTCAATTTTGCAGCGGAGTCCGTCACGGTGCTCCCCAAAGACCCCATACTCACCTCTCTGGATCCACCATGCGCGTCCCGCCTGCCGAGCTGGCATGCATGCGCAGTACAGCGCATGCCGCACCCGGCAATGCAGGATGACGCGACTGCCATGGGGGGGCCACGTAATCACGCGATACTTCCGCTGTGCTCACAGTAGAAGTATAGTGTGACGGCTGGCTTCTATTGATTACAATGGAAGCCGGACGCATGTTTTTCTGCGGCGATTAGAGCATGTCGCAGTTTCTTTCACACTGCTGAATTCCGTGTGAACACTGGGCTATTAGTTTCCAACCAATTCCAATAAAAAATATGAATATATGGCCGCATTCACATGGGCGTAATATGGGTCTTTTTGAACCCATATTACAGAGATAACTCTTGAACCTCCCATGGCTCATCATAACCCAAGTAATGGTGCTATAAGTGTGTTTTTGATGAAGAAGAGGTGTTGCATCCATAGCGAGGGAGCAGGAAAGCACACATTTTATGCCCATCTGAAAGCAGTCTTGGTTAATCCATTACATAAGGTTTAGGGATATACAAGGTTACATTTTGTATAGGTGTGTGGAAATTGAATTTGCATGCGAGAATTGGGTGGCATATTTCTGCCATTTTGTCTTTTTTAACACCCACACCTGTGAATGTAGACATGTAGTATTTAGGAACTCCTCTTATCTTACAATGTTTTTCAAGAGTACATTTTGTTTGCATTAGGGGTCTGCTTGAGTACACATGTTAGCCAGAATTTTGCAATGTCAAGCAATTTTTGCTTAGAATCACTATTCGGGACTATTCAGACTGCAGGAGGCGCAAATCTGCTCG
Source organism: Eleutherodactylus coqui (assembly GCF_035609145.1). Classification (NCBI taxonomy): domain Eukaryota; kingdom Metazoa; phylum Chordata; class Amphibia; order Anura; family Eleutherodactylidae; genus Eleutherodactylus; species Eleutherodactylus coqui. The sequence goes on along the minus strand of NC_089837.1, from coordinate 224,179,862 downwards.
GCGGCATGGAGGTGGTGAGAATGAAACCACTGAAATCCCATAGAGATCAGTGGTTTCATTTTGTCCCGGTATACGGCCGTATAAGGGAACAAAACTAAGCTGGTCTGAATCCACTCTTAGATGCAAAGTTACATGAAGGTGGTACCGTATAGAAATTATTAATTTGTATTTTATACATGGTATTAGGTACTCTCAAATAAAATTTAGATTTTGGTAGCCTAGTAGCTGATGGCGGTGCGCAGTGGATATATTTTTATGAAACTGCTGCAGAACGGCCAAAAATCACATAACCTCTATTTCAGCATTTGATGAAGCAGATGAAGTTGTTGAACTCTGTACGTTACATTTTTATTTTCAGGAGGTGTTGTAGATTTCACTTTTTGTGTGACTCACACCTTTAGGGCTTATTCACATGACCATGATTTCGGCAGGTATTACGGCCACGTAATCAGTAAAAGCCAATGGACTCTTATTGATGCATGCACATGAGTGTGTAAACCCTGTGTGTCGATATGTACAAGAAATAGATACGTACCACACAGCATAATCCCTATACTTTTGTATGGGCAGCATATATAACGCTGTCCATACACTATACATTGCATATGGGCGGCGATTTATATGCAATACCGCTCTGAAACAGAGCGGGGAATTTTTAAAAAAGACGAAAGTCACACTACGCATGACCGTGTGCATGAGATACGGTGTGCAGTCATGTGCATGCGCAGTGCATGCCATATGCGGTCTCTGTCAGCTCACACAGACTAGTAAAATGCTGTGGGACTCCCACAGCGTCTTACGAATAGGGTCGTGTGAATGAGCCCTTAGCCACTAATATCAATTTTTAAATGGTTTTTCCGAGTTGTACAATTTCTGTCCAAGCAGCTCCCCATGCAATAAAATAACAAATAAGCATATACTCATCTCTCCCCGCTCCGTCCCACAGCGCTGGATTGGGTCTCAACTCTGATGTCACTGTTACAGGCTGTCACTGGCACTGCAGCCAAGAACAGGGTTTGTATGCAGTATGTAGACAAACACAAGTACGGAGGTCCAAGCAGCGCCATGGGACACAGCGGGAATGGGGAGAGGTGAGTATATGCTTATTTGTTATTTTATTGCATGAGGTGCTGGTTGTTCAGAAATGGCACAACTTGGAATACCCCTTTAAGCATTCTTCATGAAATATTACACTTTCCCACAAAGCTGCATGAAGGTGCCTGTGTGTATAAAGTGCTGTGCTGAATAACATTTAACAATGTGCCAGGTGTCTATTTTCAGAAAATAAATGGATACGGGGGTTTAGTATGATTTATTTTTGAAATGTAGATTTTATTTGTACACTCCCAAAGTGTGAAAATAGTCCTGACTACATTCATCAAATCAGAGAGAATTCCAATTCCAGCCATTTAACTCCTTAATTGTCAGTCAATAGAAATTGTAGCATCTAAGCAGTTAGACCCATGGAGGGGGCTCCTACTGTCACCTCATTGCCCCCCCCCATGCTATTTTTTTCCACGCCACCTCACAAAAAAATTTTGAAAAGTTTTTCAATAACTTACAAAGTACATGAAATTGTGCCATTAAAAAATATAATACAATGTGGAAAACAGGAAGCGGTTGTATGGATAGTTATGGCTCTTGGAATGCGGGGATGAAAATGACTGTGGCAGGAAGGGAGGAATGTGCCTTGAAACCTGAATAGGGACACTGGCCAAATCAGAGGTACCCATTCCACATATTCCACGTATTCCACATATCCAGCTTTTCATTTCATACAATATGCCACTAACAGATGAATCCAATGCTACTTTTTTTTATCTTACTCAGTGCTGCAATTTCCAGAAAATCCATTTTTTGAGCTTTCTACAGAATATGTAAATATCTTCAAAACTGTCTGATGGGCAGTTGCACTGTCCAACTCATTCCCTCCTCCAAAAGCTAACCAGACCCCTCAGGCTGCTGATTGACATATCCAACTCAATGGAGTTGGAGATGCTGTGCATTTCTGAAGGACTGTTCCTGCACCACACTCTTACGTTGGCGTATGCACAGTGACATTATTCAGTCTGGAGAGATGCAGGGACATCATTGCACATGCACTAAAGTGCCGACGAAGTCCTTCAGTGACATACAGCGTTTCCAGACCCTCATTTGCATACAGCTTGGAAAGCACAAAAAATAGATTTTCATGAAAGAACAGCATTGAGGAGGACAAGAAAAGTAGCATTGGAATCATTTTTAGTGGCACATTCAGTAGCTCAATATGCAAAATACATGACAGGCTTCCTTTAATGTGTGCGATGGTAACTCAATGGGTAGTTACCTAGAGGCAGTAATAGAGAGTTTCCTCTCTACTGGAGAAGAGCTAATTTGCCCAGGAAGCATTGCCTACACAGGTGCATTTACATGGGATGAATGTCAGGCAAACGATGCCCGACACTCGTCCCCACATACACTCGCTCCCGTGCTGCTGCACAGGAGCGAGTATCGTTGGCTCACTCACAGAGCGGCCAACAGTGAGCTGGGCGGCTCTCCCCCGCCCCTCTTAATTAACTTCACATAGTGGCCGTTCAGTGATGAACGGCTGCTATTTACACTGAATGCTCATCATCTATCGTTTATGCTGCATTCTATACCAGCTGGATCTCAGTAAGAAAAACCTCTCCCCTCACCCCCCAAGGTAAATCTTAACTCTAAAAGAATTGTATCAAAATATGAAATGACCATGTGATTCTAAATGGAAATACATTCAACAATCACAAGACTAGTAGGAAGTTCTAAAATGTTTCTTTACCTTTACCACAAAGATAAAGTAGCAAAATAAACTTTTCAGGTTTCTCTAAGGTCTTTGAGAACATGCATAGGCCAGAACATAGTACTCAAGGGTTGTGCAAGAAATGTTGTAAAAGTACAGATGTAGAGATGAGTGAGCACGCTCGGATAAGGCAGTTACTTGAGCGAGCATCGCTCTTCTCGAGTAACTGCATTCTTGTCCAAGCTGGCTCGGGGGGGGGGGGGGGCGGCGGGGGTGAGCAGGGGGTGGCGAGTGGTAGCGGGGGGGGGGGGGGGGGGAGTGAGAGAGATCTCTCTCTCCCCCCTGCCGCCCCCCGAGCCTGCTCAGACAAGAATGTAGTTACTCGAGAAGAGCGATGCTCGCTCGAGTAACTGCCTTATCCGAGTGTGCTCGCTCATCTCTATACAGATGACATCATTATTACACTGCAGCTGCAACTATGCAAAGTAATGCTGCCCTCACGTAGTTTAGTAGATTTGTGGCGCAAGGTAAATGAATAGAAAACAGATTTACACTGAGAGTGCATAAAATTTTGTGTTGTCATACTAGATAGGCACTTATAAACTATATTTTATTGTAGTTCAAATGTTTTAAATATAGACCTATATTATATAAATTTAAATACATACTATGTACAGAGCCTAATGAAAAGCTCCAAGTAACATACAGATAGTAGTATGAGCCTCTCGCATGACTAGAATGGTAATACTTAGAGATGAGCGAGCACGCTCGGATAAGGCAGTTACTCGAGCGAGCATCGCTCTTCTTGGAATGCGGGGATGAAAATGACTGTGGCAGGAAGGGATCTCTCTCCCCCCCGCCGCCCCTCCCCGAGCCTGCTCAGACGAGAATGCAGTTACTCGAGAAGAGCGATGCTTGCTTGCTCGAGTAACTGCCTTATCCGAGCGTGCTCGCTCATCTCTAGTAATACTACATTACGTATTAGTAATGTTTTTTCTGTGCTGGTTTTACATTTTTGTATTCAAACCTGAAATATATATATATATATATATATATATATATATATATATATATATATACAGCTTTTTATATTTAGAATAAACTAGCGCTAGACCATTGGGGAAATTTCAACTAATCCCATGTCAGCTCTATTTTTCCACCTATTTCCTGTGTCATCAAGGACAATGGGTTCTATACAACATAGTAGTCTGGTTTAGTAAATAATCTTATCTCTAAATTCATATGATCTGTTTATATTTTCCTATTTCAAAGGGCTCCATCAAACAGCTTTTAATACACTTATGGTGGATTCACATCTCTTGATGGGCCCTATTGACTACAATGGGGTCCGTTTAATTCCTGCTCAGCTTTTTGCTAGAAGAAAAAACACTGCATGCAGTGCTTTTTCTTCCAGTATTTTGTGCCGAATCTGCGATGGAACCTCCGACCAGAGGTTCCAACACAGATGTGAAAACACCCGACCATGTCATGCCTCACAGGGCAGGTTTTTTAAGTGAGTCAACAATGCAATTTAACAATTTAAAGGGGTCCTCCCGAGGCAAACATCAAAATTTTACATTAGCCCATTCCCCCTGTCACCCCCCTGGCATAAAATAGCAATTTAAAGCGGTTTTTAAGCCGCTTGCTACTCACCGATCTGACGAAATATGAAGTTTTAAAAATCTTCTCCCTAAGATGGCCGCCGGTCCGTTCCCAGGGATGCACAGCGGTTTTCTCCCATGGTGCACCGCGGGTCTTCTCCCATGGTGCACCATGGGCTCTGTGCGGTCCATTGCCGATTCCAGCCTCCTGATTGGCTGGAATCAGCACACGTGACGGGGCGGAGCTACGATGACGACGCGGTGACCAGCTCTCCGGCACGAGCGGCCCCATTCACCAGGCAGAAGACCGCACAGCGCAAGCGCGTCTAAAAACGCCAGAAGACATCAGAATTAGACGGAGCCATGGAGACGTGGACGCTGGCAACGGAGCAGGTAAGTGAATAACTTCTGTATGGCTCATATTTAATGCACGATGTACATTACAAAGTGCATTAATATGGCCATACAGAAGTGTATAACCCCACTTGCTGCCGCGAGACAACCCCTTTAAGTAAATTCTATGATTTTTTCTGAACTTGTGTAATGTTTTAAAAAATATTTACTATAGTTTAGGAGATATGATGCTACAGCCGCCGGCCCCAATAAAAGCAATGGGATACAGGAAACCCCAGCAGTGATTTTTGGAGAAGGGCTTGAAATATATGCCATTCCCTGAAAATCATCCCTTGCTTGTGTAAAAAATAAACAAATAAATATATATATATATATATATATATATATACTCACCTCTCCAAATGGTACCCTAAAAATCTCCTCCCTAGCTTGTGTAAAAAATAAAAAAAATATATATATACTCACCTCTCCGTCGGGTCCGGCGGGTCTTGCTGCTTGTCTCCCAGCACTGCTCTAAAGATCTTTCAGTCAGCAGGGATTTAAAATGCCCGCCTGCTGAAAGTGCTGTGTCTGATTGGCTGAGTGCTGTGACCAATCACAGGCAACATTCAGCTGTCATTCAATGAATAGCTGAGTGCTGCCTGTGATTGGCTGAGTGCTCAGTCAATCAGACATAGCGCTTTCAGCAAGCGGGTATTTTAAATCTCGCCAGCTGAAAGATCTTCAATAGAGCCGGGATGTCAAGCGGCAAGACCCGCAGGACTCGACAGTGAGTATTTATTTATTTTTACTTTTTACAGACGTTTGGGATGATTTGGGGGGAAGGGCTTATATTTCAAGACCCCCCACCCTTGAAAATCATCGTTGCGGGGAGTCCCCTCATTGCTGAACACTGTCACAGTCTTCAGTGCTGAGGGGACTCCCTGCGGGGGTGAAGGAATCCTTTGCTACTGTTGTTACAGCTGTGGCAGCGGACAACAATCATTGCCTATTGATTTCAATTGGGCCCGAGCCACTCTTTCACGTCGCATGGCATGCATCGGAGACAAATTTACATTTTTTCTCCTGAACGCATGCATGATGACGGAATATTTGAAAGTACTGTATTACTTTGACAGTTGGTATTATGGCAGGGAAATCTCCGGTGCTTGCTGCGCTGAGTATGCAGTAAAAACCCCAGAAGATTTCAGATGACAGCTCAGTGCTCTGCACATTTCAGCACTAGAGCTGTCCACAGAAATCTTCTGGGGTTTAACTGCATGGTCAGTGCAACAAGCCCCGGAGATTTTCCAGGTGTACTACTGAAGGGGTTAAAGGAGTTGTTCCCTTTTGACAATCAACTTTTTGTTAGAATAGTCCTCCGAAAATATCAGCAAAAGGCTGTAATATGCAAGGGAACTTGACATCAAATCATCAATTCCTCAAAATGTACTACCAGAGATAAAAAACATTAAATGGTGCCCATTCTAATTAAATATAATGTATGGACATGCTGGGTAGAGATACTTTTTGTAGCTGCTCTCAACCCCAGCTAATTGATTGGGTTTCCAGATGAGAACTATATTCTATTAGCTGAACATGAAAATTTGAAAACGGGGTTTCTAAACCAGACAACATCTTTAAAGCCCAGAGAACTTGTGAAAATTCAGCAGAAATCAAATGTCAGTCATCCAATAGGTTTCAATACACATCATTTAGAAACATTTACCATGCCTACAGGTGCATATTACATGGCAGTCGTTCCAGCTATCAATTTTCTGATAGCTTTCAGTATAGACAACTCACAACAGCTTCTTGCAAAGCTATTGCTTTCACATTACAGAATAAGTGGTTTGCGAAGAGAAGCTGTAACATATTACTATCATTACCCTTTTAGTAACCCAAGTATTTATGGTAATATATCAGGGCAGCCATATATTATTTAGGGTTTCTTCCGGTAAAATGTGATCTAGAATACTGAACAAATTCATAGATAGATGGTACATCTGGATTTCTAGTGTGATTTTAGCACACTATGTTGTAGCTTATTTCTGCAATTGGAAGCTAATAATTGAGCGGTGATCATCCTTCATTCTATAATCTTACTTGTGGATAGTAACAAGTCTCACAATTTGTGCAGAAGATTTTCAGCGATGATAAGACCATCCATGTTTTATCAGGACTATTAAGTTCTATTCCAAACTGACAGCTTATCTCCCCGCAACCCATAAATATTCACATTTTGACGTTTAGCATATTTATGTAAAACAGGAAGAGAGAAGCCACGGCCAGACGCCTGTACTATTGGCTTACCTCCGGGTAAAGACTAGGATTGACATGCTGGAATCTACAGTGCCCAATCCTTGTTTACCCAACACCTGTTGTCGAGAGACAATAGGCAAGCTGTCATACACATAAATGTGTGGCTGGAACCCACTAATATTAATGTCCATAGGTTGCCTAAGAGCTGCAAGTCAGCTGGAAGCCAAAATAGCCAACATTAATTACTTACTGCAAATCTTATCATTATGTGTGTAGAAAGAGAAAAATCACATAATATTGTTTTCCTAGCAAACTTTGTAGATTTTTGATACAATGAATGAAATAATAGAGGTGATAAATGAGAAAAGAACTACGGCTTCTATTTAAAAATATATATACGTAGGGAATACAAACTAGCTGAAAATACTGTAGTTTGCCCATTCTCACAGTCTTTTTTTCTTTTCTTTTATCATCCAAATTTGTTTTTGCATAAAAAAATAAATATAAAATATTAGCTATATTTCCATTTCATACAGATTTCTAATCTTCCACAATTGCTAGAGAAGCTTCATTACATTAAAAGTGACCAGCCCTGCCTTGGCTTATCTGTCAAGAGGGTCCCCCCCCCCCCACACACACACACACAACTGCTGCATCTCCGACACACTCTGTACATCTGAAGCTGCAGGGTGCAGAAAGACGCTCCATGGTGACAGTGAGTGTTGGAGCTGCATGCACCGCGGATCCAGAGCAAATGCCTTCGCTACATGCTATGGAAAAGTATTGTGATTTCCGCTCGTGGAGGACAAATCTCAGCACGTTCCATTCTTGCACGAACGACTTCCATTGAAGTCAATGGAAGACATCTGACTTGCGGCCATTCCACAATGACATTGGGGAAAGGTCGTGGGTACCCGCGTCATCGCGTAGCGACAGTGCGGGAAAAACAAACATTTGAAAAAAAAAATCTGTATTGCACATGTTAAACAGAGAGCCGTGTGGACCATCCACAGTACAGATGAAAATGAAAGAAAGCACGTACACATAGTCGCCATCTGGATTCCGCTGAGGGCTCTTGCATGCGCAATCCAGGTCTGCTGTGTGCAGGCGGTCTTAGTATGAGAGCGCCAAAATAATGCACAATACAATTCCATACAGTTCCATAAGGGCTTATTCACGCCCCGCCGATATACGGTGTGTCTTTCTGCAGGGGGAGGAGGCAGGCCGGGCCGGGTGCAGTGCACTGAGCTCCCACTCCCTCTCTGCCCCTATTTGCAATGGGAGGAGGTGGGATAGGGCAGAACTTAGCTCTGCCCCCGCCCGCCCACCAAATGCAAACAGTGGCGAGGGGCGGGAGCTCAGTGCACTGCACCCGGCCCGGCCTGCCTCCTCCCCCTGCAGAAAGACACACCGTATATCGGCCGGGCGTGAAAACCCGGCTGATATACGGACGTGTGAATAAGCCCCAAGACAGCAAATATCTGGGATGCTTTGACTTTTTTTAATTTAGTTTTTTTTTTAATTAGGAGGATAAGGACGATAAATCCGACCTGGCACAGAGCTGCTTCTCATTTGTTAGAGACATTTTCCCTGGGTAGTGGGATTCTGTAAAGAATGGGCGACAGACGTCAGTCAATGTAAAGACAACAGAAAAAAAACCTTCATCCAAGCTACTTTTATTTTGTGTTTTGTCTTGTTTTGTAGCTTTAAAAGATTGAAAGTTGGTATTAATAAAATGTAGTCTTTGTTTCCAATGTACAGTAGCTGCGAGGACTGTGAAGGTCTATGTGGTTTGGGAACTGTAAAATGCCCTATTACAAGGACAACTGCAGCTGTATGATTGAGGTCTGTCCACTCTTAGTATATAGTCTGTTCCTGTGGAGTGCACAGTTTTAGCTTGATTACTATCATTGCATTAGAATACAATGGGACAGAATGACTAAAGCTAATACAGTATATAGGCAATATAATTTTAATGATGCAGTTGGAAGATGCATCACATCAGTCAGTGTTGCACTCTGATAGATTTGGCACACATTAAACTCTTTCTTTAGACCACCTCTTGGGTGATATACTTGAGGCCCGTTTTGTGTACCCAAAAGCTGGCGCATGGCAGTAATATTATAAAATATACAAATCCGCACCCCCTTTTCTAGACACTTTTGAAACGTTTCTAGTAGGCTCAAACTTTTTTTTGGTGCACATGATGAATAAGTTAATCTAAAAAAATGCTTTGCGCCAAAATGACGCTGCAACGAACGCTAGAATTCTGGGACAACAACAATAGTACATCTGCCCCAATGTTTGCACCTCGCTTTCATAAGTCAGATACTTAATTGTTAAGCTTACAGTCTGTGTGCTGATTGATTGCTATAATCAAATGTACAATATCAGTAAGTTAAGCCCTAGTGTTTGATCTCATAGTGATTATCCACATAGAAACTGTTGAAGGTTGACCAAAGGCATTAGTGAATTAGGTCGATAATACACCATTGAAACATAACAAGTTAAAATTTAAGGCCTTTATCCGTAAATGATCGCTCTATTAGAAATAATCTACATACCATATTTACAGAGGATATAATATATATATATATCTTCTTAAAAGTAACAGTTTTCTGTTCACAGTGCCAATATCTGTACAGGTAGCAGTTTCACAACTTGTCAGTATTTTGGCATGGGGATCAGTAGCTCTGTATATACAGAAAATAGAGCAGATACAGAAAATAGAACAGATGCAAAAATACATCTGCTGTAAATACATTTATAAACCCTTTGTGATAAATTGGCCACGAGTTGTAAAAAGCCAAACAAGTCCAGTCAACATTTAGTCAAACTCTCCTTTCACTGAGAGGTGCTTGTTAAATCCAAAGTGGTGTGAAAACATTCAAAAGTGTCCGTACGTTTGTAGGGTAGTGTGGGTAGTGCTTCATTCAAATCTTTAGTTCTGATCTAGACCATATAAAAATTAAAAGTAAAGAGAATATCTTGCTTGTGATACTTTACATAATAATAATATAAATTTGTCTCGTCAGATAGACCTCTTCTGAGTCCAGTTGATGCTGGTGTTTTTTCCCCGCATTTTGCTGTGGTTGTGTTCATTATTTTGTATTTGCTTTAGTGAACATGGTTGAATGTCACTCATAAAGTTGGGGTAGCTTGCATTACGCCTCGAAACATAGTACAAAAGTGCTATATGCTGCTACATTAGTCTGCATATGGCATCCTCTAGTTGGAAGGTTCATTCAGGAGAATCCACCCATCCCTCTGTCCTCGTCTCTAATCGGACAGTTTGATCGCTGGAAATTAGGGTGTTGTTCTTGCCCAGAAGTGAGATAAGTGAGAAATGCTGGAAAGGCTGATATAACATGATACCAGACTGGGCGTTACGTAACCACTGTGACCCGGATTATTATACTCTGCTTCCTTCTGACCTCTCTTAGACCTGTTGTAAAAAGCAACAACAGCCCAAGACCTGAGGTTGATCTGAATCCCTCTTCATTGAAAGCAGCTAAGGAAAAGGCAGCAATGACGTAAGAAGATCTGGTCTCTAGGGTGCTCCACCTTCACTGATCTTTTGGTCGTCTTTGCCTTCAGTTACTGGCCCCAATCGATCATTGCTTTTGCTGCGCTGCTTATGTATCAGGGCCCTCCACTTGGACTTGTTCTTCCTGAGGTGATTCAGCATATTTACAGATAGAGGAGTGTCTCCGGTAAATCTTGTCCACTCCACAAACAGTGGCTCTGCAATGTAGGTTATGAAGCCTAACGACAATTGAAAATAAGTACGTAAGTTTAAATATGCTTGCCAAAAAAGGGAAATAGGACCTAGTCTACTAAGGCAATACTTTAGCATTGGTTTCATTTTTTTAATAATTCATATTTAGATATTAAGTATAAGTTTATATATAAGTTTTACTATTGTGAGTCTGTACAATTAAAAAACATCCTCTGTGCACATGACCTATGATAAAGAGGTTCCCTATCCCGCATATTTATTAGTCAGAATGGAGAGCCATTAATAGGAGTGACTCCCCATCTTGTGGACATTGTCCAGCCATGTATTTATTATATACTAGTACCAGTTTTTCTGATAGCGCAATGCACCACTCACTGGCATAACTATAGGGGATGTAGTTGCACCCTGGCCCAGAAACCTTAGTGGGCCCATAAGGCCTCTCTTCTCCGTGTAGGGAGCTCAGTACTATGACTAAAGCATTATAGTTGGGAGCCCTGTTACAGGTTTTGCATTGTGGCCCAGAAGCTTCAAGTTACGCCTCTACATTAAGGAGTTAAGAGAAGTTGGGGAGCCCCAAGATACTTTTTTGCACCCAGGTCCATGAGCCTTTAGCTATGCCCCTGGCGCACTTAAGCCCCATTTACAAATGATGCCCAACACTCATCCCTGCATGTACTCGCTCCCGTGATATTGCACAGAAACGAGTATTGTTGGCTCGCAGCGGGGAAGCTGGAGGAGATTTCTCTCCTTGCTCTCCCCTGCCCCTCTCCATTCAATAACACATCGACCCTTCAGTACTAAACAGCTGCTGATTACACTGCATGATCATCGTTCAGGATTTTATGCAGCTTAAACGATGGTCGTTCAGTTTAATCAGCAGCTATTCAGTACTGAACGGCTACTGTGTTAAGTGAATGGAGAGGGGCGGGGGAGAGCAAGGTGTGAATCTCCTCCAGCCGCCCCACCCCCATGCTGGCTGCTCTGTCAGAGAGGCAGCAATACTCGCTCCTGCGTGACAGCATGAGAGTGAGTACATGTGAGGATGAGTGTCGGGCATCTTTTGCCCAACAGTCGTCCCGTGTAAATGGGTCTTAACTAATATTTATTAGTGAAAGGGATTGGAGTTGGTCACAGGTCCTAAACCAGCAGAGCCGGACAGCAGCCGTGTGCTTACAGGACCTGTGATGATGTCACCGTCATGTGATCAGTCACCGGGACTCTGAGCTCCGGCCCGATCACCTGACGGTGACATCATCCCAGGTCCTGTAAAAACACGGCTGCTGTCAGGCTCTGCATATTTTAGGACCTGTGATGACATCACTGTCATATGATATGGGGCGGAGCTCAGAATCACGGTGACTGATCACATGACGGTAACATCATCACATGTAACTCACTGTCACTCACAGACAAGTGGTCATTATTATTTTTTCGACTGGCATAAGCATCTAAAAGTCTGTAAATATTTGGCCACAAGAAACTTTTTTTGGCTTTTGCATGTGTTTCTTTTTAAAATATAATAATCAAATATATAATTTTTAAAGGGTTTATCAAGGGAGAAAAAAAGATTTCAAACCATTTGAGGGTTGCAGTAAAAACATTTAAAAAACATACTCATCTCGCAATTTCGCAGCATTTTGCTTTCACCGATGCTCGGTCCCCAGTTGGGCTTCACCTCCAGCTGCAGCAAGGCAGGAATGATGTCATTAACACCAGGGACAAATGACAGCTGCTGCAAGTCACCAGTGGCAAAGGCATCAGGTGAGACGAGTAGGACTTTTTTTTAGGTTTTGCTTCAACTCTTAACTGATTTGAAATTTCTTTTCCCATGGATAACCCCTTTAGGGAAAACCATGAATGGATCTAAAGTTAGTATAAGACCCAATTCACCAATAAGCTAAAAATTAAAGATGACCAGACCAACATGTTATCTCCTTTTGTTATGTGACACATTTCTACTGTTAGGTATGATAATGATGTTTTGATTTAGAATGCACTTACCAACTTGTATGCTGGGTACTGAATCCTTTTGTTGATTGCAAAGTGGACTTATTTCTAGGCCAAACTTCCTTTCAAGGTCCCCTAGGAAGCAAGTTACATTTTTTTTTACTTTCTAGCCATTATCCTACTAATTGACTGCATACACATTACATGCCCAGCAGGAGTCCAGATTCACAGATACATAAAGTACAAAATAATTTGACTTTGGAAATACAGCCATACACTGTACTTTAGTGGGTTAGTGAAAAGGGAAGTGTACAAAGATAGTTATAGCAGTTAATATAAGGTTTATATCCTACACTCAAGGTGATCTCTCGGGATTTCTCCAGATCTTACATTTCCTCCACTCCCTCTCCTCTTTGCACCATCTTGGGAAATTCGACCTCTCCATCCATTGGAAGGTGGAGCTTTCCATCAATGGATCTGCAGCCAAAGATCCAGAGTACGCCATTTCCTCCAGGGAGGGTTATGGCTTTCTGCAGATGCATTGGCAAGCATTGTAGACCCAGTCCCCCTATCGTCTTCGCAAATTTTCCAGCTTTAACACTTCCTTACATCCTTATCCCATTCTTTGGGTTTCATGCTTGCAAAGACACCTTTTGAGCAATTTTGCAGTGATGAGGAACCCTATCGACACACCCTATTAAACATTTTTAGTCTTCGTACTCCTCAATCTGACGCAGCAAGCCGCCCCTATGTACTAAGTTGTACTGAGTTGGGAAAAAGATCTGTCATGGTGGAACAAAAACACAAGCTCTATACCCTTCCATCTCCAGCAAGATTCAAGAGACTGGATTCAAAATTCTCTCTCGCTGGTACAGGGTGCCCATCTGTACACATTGATACCTTCTGTATCTCTACAATGTTGGAGATGTGGAAAAGAGCAAGGTACCATGTATGTTTCGGGATTGTACAATTTCGGCAAGTTTTTGGTCAGAGGTGTGGCACATTAGCTCTAGATTCACAAACTTCGTTTTACCCAAATCACCCGTACTGTTTCTCTTGCACCTTAGTAATATCCCACTGTCCACTTATAAACGCTCAGTGGTGTACTATCTAGTTAATGCAGCAAGAGCCTCTATCCTGAAGCTTTGGCAGCAAACCTCATCACCTCCTATCTCCCTATGGTTTAACACACTACAGGAGATCATGGAGATGGAAGACCTCAAGGCCCTACTTAAGGCTACACCTGACAAATTTCTGAAAACATTGTTTTATTGGATCAAATTCCAGGCCTCACTGGAATACAGAACCCTATACAATCATTGAGTCTTTAAGCCTTTAGGCATCTCAAGTTAATTTAGCCTTGGAACCACATGAACACCTTGGTGTTTTTAGAAGATTGTTAAGCTTCTGATTGCATCTACTTACTCATTGATCTTCTTCCCTTTTCTAATTCCCCCCTTTTTTTCTCCCTTTCCTTCCTATCCCTTGACCCATTACTCCCCACCCCCAACCCCCATTGAGATATTGTTGAGAAAATCTCCCTCTTCATGAAAATGTGGGCCTAATGTAAACTAGATAACTGGCTCCTGGTCTCCTTCATCTGCTTTTTTTTTATGCTGCCTATAATATCTGCATAGAGAGGCACTTCTAGGCCTACCTTTGTTACTTATATATCTGAAAGTTATATAAATTAAGAATTTAAGAAAAAAGTTTTATATCAATGGTCAACCCCACTTGGATGATACTAGTTTGGTTCTTGCATGTCCACCACATGTCAGTAAATTCCTGTGACATTGCTGTGTTGCTAGTCAGGAAATACTTGTGTGGGGTTTTGATATGTAGGAATCATATAATAATAAAATACTGTTGGATATATCAGGCATTTGTGATTGAATACACAGTGAGCTGATCATTATCAGTATCATGGCAAGCTGGTGCGGCTCCCATGACTTACCTGCTACTGGGGCCATGGTTGGGTGCCATCCTCTACGTATTGCACACCATGCCTGCTCTACTGCTTGGTCCCTACTGTCTGCCTGTAGGGTGTGTATGCAATTCTTCCCTTAAAGGGCCAGTGTGCTCCTAACATGTTCCCCTCCAAAGCCCATCCATGTCTGGCTATATCAGGCGTCCTCGCCATATGAATAACGCCTAAACAGTTGAGATCAAGGGTGAAAACCAGGATTCTCCAAGTGCTGCCTCCTGAGATAGCCCTAATCAAACTGGTGTGTGGCAAAATGGATCTGCATTTGCCTGTCTGACAACCAGTTTCTTTGTGCACACATCAAGCATCCATATCACACCTGTTGGTGATAGTTTGAGGGAACAATATACAGCTCTCCTTATTTGGATAGAAACACATTCCATCAGAGAATGCACAATCATCCTAGGAGATGACAAATCAGGACAGGCCATTTACATGAATGGATAAATGTGGATAAAAAGAGGAACTAGAGTGGAAGTGGGACATAGAAGATAAGAAGAGAACAAAAAAACTACCACAGCACAAAACAACAGGCTTACAAGTGACTTTCCCCACTCTTCTATACTTTCCTACAAACCCCCCATATGTCTCTTTACTTAATGGGCAAGAATTCTGATAGTGAAAGCGAAACCACTGAAATCCATTGATATCAGTGGTTTAGTTTCGTACCGTTATCACTTCCGTGTAAGGAGACAAAACCACCTGCATCTGAATCCGCCCTAATAGGCAGGAGTTATTATTAATCATTAACCCCCTCCCATTATAATTTCTCTGTATATACCACTTCTGGTTTTGGCTCACAAAATACTGATGAAAAATACGCTTGTGTGATAGTGCCCTAAAGCCTCATTCAGACGAGCGCGTATTTTGCGCAAGCATAATGCAAGCTTCAAAAAGAACCAGTGGGTTCCTATAGGAGTGTTCATATGCATGGAATTTGAAGCACAATACAGCACGCACCTAAAAAAGATAGGACATTGGCGTCGGTTATGCAGGAGTTTCCATTGACTCCTATAGGAGCAGGAGTTAAGGGAAACTCCTGTGATGCCAATAGCTTCCCCGCTGCTTACAGCAGGGCATTTAAAAGGTGCTTTTGGCCAGAAGCACCTTTTAAATATCCCGCTGTTAACCCCTTAGTCCCTGTTGGGATGAAGGGACTCCAAGAGGGTTCCGTTAATCCCTGCGGGGAGTCCCCTCATCAGTGAACACTGTGACAGCACTGTCACAGTGTTCAGTGATGAGGGGACTCCCTGCAGGGATGAAACAATCCCCTGCCACAGCTGTGGCAGAGGACCACAAAGCTATCCCATTGCTTTCAATGGGGCCGGGGCTATTGCCGCCCCATTGAATAAAGGCAAGCTGATTTTTGGGGGGAAGGGATGGGGCTTAAAAATATAAGCCCTACCCCGAAAATCATTCCTAGCTGTAGAAAAAAAGCTAACTCAACTAGAAGCGCTGTCTGGCTCTACTCCCTGTCAGTCTTCTTCTGTATTCTGGTGACTGGGAATTGAAAAATCCCCGCCCCCAGAAAGTGCTGCCTCTGATTGACTGAACACTGTGACCAATCAGAGGCAGCACTTTCTGGAGGTGGGGATTTTTCAATCCCTGGCCACTAGAATACAGAAGAAGACTGCCAAAGACGAGGAGAAGAGCCAGACATCGCTTCTAGGCGAGCTATCATTTTTTTTTCTACAGCTAGGGAAGATTTTCAGGGGTA
The DNA here is from genome assembly GCF_035609145.1 of Eleutherodactylus coqui. NCBI lineage: Eukaryota > Metazoa > Chordata > Amphibia > Anura > Eleutherodactylidae > Eleutherodactylus > Eleutherodactylus coqui. The sequence goes on along the minus strand of NC_089837.1, from coordinate 224,163,521 downwards.
GGGCTTATATTTCAGCCCCCCCCCCCCCAAAAAAAAAATCATCACTGCGGGGGTTGCCTTCTTCCCATTGCTTTCAATGGGATGGCAGCAGCTGTGGCAGAGGAGAATGATCTTTGTAGTATATGTTCTCAATGGGGTCGGTGCTGCTGCCGCCGGCCCCATTGAGCGCATATATAAAACACAAGGAATCGCAGATCGCGGATAGGCGCAATCCGCGATTCCTCGTGTCTGCCCGATTTTTCGGCCCCGGTCACGCGATTTGCGGATGCGCATCCGTCATGCGATCCGCAAATCGCGGCAAAAAACGGTCGTCTGACTGAGGCCTAAGGCTGTATTTGCCAGACTCCATTGTGACTGCAGTCAGAGTCTACTGTGAAAACTTATCCTAACTACTGCATCATTACAGAAATGAATACAGGCAATATTAATTGACTTTATTTTGGAGACTTGGCTTTGTCCTGAGAAAATCTTTCATCTTTGTTTAAAAAATAGATGTAAGTTATTGGTCTGGCTCGGCGATGTTGGACATGCTGCTTTGAATTTCTGGCAATATCTAACCTTGTCTGTAAAATTCTTCACAGACTCTCTCACTCCACTGCTTGCTCAGCTCCCACACACGGCATGGATTGCAGATGTCAGCACACTTCAGGGCAATCTGAAATTGTAATTTAGTTCAGTAACAATGGACTTTAGGTCTCATTTCTGTACATACAATTATTCCTTCTGCCAAAGTGAAACAGGAACTGGCAGTTTAAAGTTTTTGTGAATCAAGTAAAGCAATTACAATATCCCCAGGAACATTTGGGGTACATTCACACATAGCAGAAATGCTGCAGATTTTTCGGGGCAAAATCCACAGCATTTACGCAAATGAAACAAAGTAAAAATCCACACCATAAGTCCAGATTTTGACTTGAAATTAGCTGTGGATTTTGGCAGCCACAGCATTTCCCTTCACCTCGCAACCTATTGCATATTACTTTGCCTAAACACCTTCAATTTGAATTCAATTGAAAGGATGAAATCTGCTGCAGATCTGCACCAAAATCTGTGACAAAATCCTCAGTGAATCAGCAACGTGTTAACGCACCTTAAGAAAGCTTTGGAAAACTAGAAGCAATACCTTACTGATCCCTGCTGCTCTTGATTTGACACTTCTTCAAGTCCTCCGCAGGTCTCTGTTAACACAGACACGTGACTGCTGCAACCAATCACTGACCACAGTCGTAATTTGCTACAGCCACTAATTGGCTACAGTGGTCACATGTCCATGTCAACAAGGACCAGGATGGCCAGTGATTGACTGCTGCAGTCACATGTCCCTGTCAACAGGGAAAAGGAAGTACAGAAACCAGCAGGGGGCATTGGGAAGTGGCAAAATACGAATAGTGGGAAATTGCTAAGGAGAGTATTACTTTTTTTTATTTTACGTGATCGGACAGCCCCTTTAAGAAAATGTATATATGATGCTTAAGCAAGATAAAGAACTTGTCCACACATAAACAATTTTGTGCCCTTTCAGTGATGTAAAAGGGGTTTTCTCAAAATTAAATATTATCCCCTATCCACAGGGGCTGGCCATTGGTTGTCTGACTGCTGGGACTGCTGGCTCCATTCATTTCAATAGGACTGCTGGAGAGGGCTGAAAAATATAATTGCAGGCTTCCAGGGAACATGGGCCCTAAAAGGTCTTCCTTGATGGTCTGTGTTCTCTGAAACTTTGCAATTATAATGTTTCTGGATAGGCAGTAAGGTATCACTCAATAGTACTTTTGTCTTTTTTGATGCAAAGTATTTAAGGTTGTGGCTACAACAGAGTACTTCTCTGAATACTGGCTAGCTGGTAGTGCCTAATCAAAGTCATACTACTTGTTTATGGGGACAGGGGAGTTTAGGCTATAGACATTGATTTCTTTTCACCTGTAACATAAAGTGCCGGTGGTCTGAATCTGTCAAGATGAGATCCTTGTTGTCAAGATGATCTTTAAAACGACTTAGAAACTCATTCTGACGACTGATGTCTGTCGATAATATTAAAGAACCCAATTGCTGTTCAATATCCAGCCTGAAATAACATCCAATCGTTAAGGTGACTAATGAGAAGCAAGAAAGAGAAGCAAAAGAGAGCTTGTGTCTCCTTGTGTGATGGACATCCCTATGTGTTGTGGCAAGGATTGTATAGGTGGCCTTAAGGCCATTCTAAACACAACGATGATCGCTCAAAATTTGCTCATAAGCCATCTGTTGAGCGATAATTGTTGTGTGTAAATGTGTGCCCATCGTGCACTTACTGTGCACTTTTCGTCCATCGCTGACTTCAGAATGAAATGCTAGTCCCTCAGGACGATAAGATAAGACGGACCGCACGCTGTGTTCTCTGCGGGCAGCGATGATAACAGGTGATAACATTCTTTAACAGCTGTAAACAGCCGCTGTCCTGCTGGAGGACAATAGCAATGTATTTAGAGAACAGACTGACCGCTGTTCTCTAAATACATGCAATGAAGTACTAAAGGGCTGATTTACCCATTAGTACCTATGCAAAATGATCGCTCAGAACTGTCAGTTTCTGACGAATATTTAGCGATCATCTGTGTGTAAATGCACCTTAAAATGTGCAGCTGTAAATTAGCTGATCGTATTGCCATACTCTGCACAGCTTGTTCCATCTAATAAAAAACAAGATATTTAAAGCCCACAGCAATATAATTTCACCATCACATTCCAAGAATTATCCCATGATAACATGACACCTATGATATTGTGTATTATCCAACTCTCCGTCAGAATGTTCTCCACACCAGTACACAGTGACTACATACTTGAAATTCTGTCAGTATTGACTATGGTTTCATAGACAAAAGTGTAGCTATTTTTGAGAAAAAAGCTGAATATTTTTTTTCTAGCTGTAGACAACTCCATTAACTAAGTTTTCATGTTACAAGCATCAGCATTAATTCTGACTGAGCCTCACCCACCTTATATATGTGAAGTTATCCTAACAACACCATCAGCTAGGTTGGGATTATAATAGTTTTATTATGTTCTAGAACATATATTAGAACATCTTTTGGATTCACTCTAATGTCATAGTGAATTATTCCTCTTCAGCCTTCATCATTTTAGTCTTTAAAGGGAACAAGTCAGCTACTGCCTACTGTCCGCTTTTAGAGCAGAATGCACAGTGATAGGCATGCTGATTTGATCAGCATGTATGTCATCTATGGTTAAGATGTCATCAGGTCAAATCTACAGTTTAATCCTTGGAGTAAACTACCAGCATTCTGTAGAAAGAATCCAATATATTCATGAGCTGTGGGCTTCCCCTACTGATTGACAGATCTGTCCCTATTACTATGCATAGGGAGAACTATGTCAATCAGCATCAGTGGGTAGCATTAAGATCAATTTTGAGATACAGTGTAGTTTCTTTTATCTGGAAACATCATGTCCCTGGTTTACTTGTCTACATCCACAATGACCCTCCCAATCTATATCAGTTTTCGTAAATGTTTTCTGTATAGTTAAATCTGAGAATGAAGTGTATGTAGGAATGCACAAGTTTTAGGAAAATGACTGAAGTGTTTTTCTTTACATTTTAGGGACTATACAAATATTAAAGGTCTACTGTTTCATATTACTTACGTCATTTCCTTTGACAAATGTGCAAATAACCTTGATTCTCTCAACATGCCAACAGTGGACCTCCAGTGATGGTTCTCTAAAACTGATGTGTTCTATACAAGAAGCACAATAAATAAATACATATTGAATGAAGCACATGGTATCCTTAATCTCTAATAGTTTAGTCAAGGGCAGTATTTACCCAACTAAATTTAAGAAAACGCTATGATAAACTATTCATAACAGTTATTGATAAAATACATTTCCTTCCCTTGATTGAATATTGATTCTCCAACAATCAGTAACATATAATCATATTTTTGACTTGTACAAGAATATAGAATTTTCAAAGCTGCCCAACAAATTACCTGTGATTTGTCATCACTGCCAGATGTTTAAAAGGTGTAGATTTTCTACAATAATCATATTGTTGAATGCAATTTTTCCCTTATAGACAACAATGTAAAACATCTTATGCAGTTCTAAATCAAGCCTTAGTTTAAAGGGTACTCCAATCACAAATATTTCTCATCTATTGACTCAATAGGTAGGGAATTTTAGATAGCTGAAGATCTGGTTGCTTGTACCTCCAATGATTGCTAAGATTGGGGAACCTGTACCACCAACTGAATGACCAGTATGGAGGAGATTAAAGGAACATTAAACATAGAAAATTCGCAAATATGAAAAGATACCCCTGCTATATCATCTCATATCTCCTCCTTTACTTTTATTCACCTTTGTCTCATTACAAATAAGCCTGAGAAATATGTAAAAAAAATCCCTTCTATGTGTCCCTGTTAATCAGATATGTCTGCACTCCTCGGTGTCCAGTGACTGGCTGTAATACAACTTGGCTGCAGCAGGAGTCTCCCCTCTCTGCCATGTCTGCAGTAGGACTCAAATATCGTTAAATCACCCCCTCTCCGCTAAGCCCTGACCTTGGCCAATCACCAGCTTACAATTGAACAGATAAAACTGAAACTTGTGTTCTTTGCAGAACTGTTTGTCTTAAGGAACATGCAGAAAACCCTGCAGACCGACAAGCAGTGAGGGCAAGTGTGTCTCTTGTTCACTTTTCAATTCTAGTTTTTGTGTCCCTTTAATGGGGGTGGTAATTGAAGAAAAAAGTGAACAATTCGCGGCCCTAAGCTCCTGCTTCAACCACTTGTGCTCTGGATTTTAAAGGCTTCTTACAGTCTCCAGTTTACATGACCAGCACTCTGACAACACTCTGTGCCCTGCAGTTAAAAGGGCTGTTCCACCAAAGCCATTTACAGGCTAGGGAATAACTATTTGATCACTGGGAATCCAACCACTGGGACTCATAGCAATCCTGAGAACTGTGCCTCTGAATGTCCCTGTGAAGGAAGCAGTGGTAGGTATATATGACAACTGCTCCGTTCCCTTGTATAAAGTGCAGGAAGATTGTCAAGTGTATTGATCTCCACCTGTCCCTTAGAACTAAATGGAGCAGTGGTCAAGCATAAGCACCACCACTCCAATCACAGGAGAATTTGATTGCAGTCTGTTGGATGTGCAGACTTTTGTTTCTTTGTTGCATCGGCCACTGTGTAGGTGTTACCATACAGCGCGGCACGGGGTCCCGCGGTCGGCGCGCGTCGCTCCGGCGTCGGCTCCAGCAGCCTGGAGCCCTGTGTCGAGGTTATCCCAGCAGCTTGGGACGGCCGGTGGGCGGCGGCTTGGGCGTGTCCACCCGTAGGGTGCCGCCCGCACTCCTCCGTTCCTCTTATACAGCAGTGGGTGGAGTTGCCTCCTCCCACTCTCCGCCCGGGGGCGGAACCTTGTGGTTAAGAGACTGGCAGTGATGTGAGCTCACTGCCAGTTATTGGTTCTGCTTTCATCTAGTCAGTCTGTCTGCAGTTTACCTCAGCCAGTCCCTAGTTGTCTGTCAGCCCTGCTATCCTTCTCAGCCTGTTTCTGTTGGTCCTGTTAGCCCCTAGTCTGGTCTGTCCCGGTCAGCACTAGTTGCTATTCAGGTCCTGTCTATCTGCCTGTGAGCTCCATCTCCAGCCCTGCTTGTACTTGTAAGTTTTGTTTGTTTGTTACACCTGCCTCTTCTGTCGGCACTCTGTCCCCTGTTAGTAGTTCCATCTAGGCAGTCGCCAGGTCCCTAGCCAGTGCAGGGACTGCCGCCCAGTTGTCCGCCTGGGGTTAGCCAGGGCCGAGGCAAGTAGGCAGGGACAGTGGGGTGCAGGAGATCAGGGCACCCCAACTGGCGCTCGGGCGGGCAGAGTGCCATAACATAATAACTGGCCCTTAAAATACCTTTTTTTTTATGGCGGCGATCAGCGCCCTTGCAAACCAGCTGCAAGACCTGGTGCCGGTGATCCGGGATTTGTCAGCTCGCATGGTGGCCCAGGAGCAGTGGGCGTTGTCGCAGGGGCAGAACGCCTTTACCAGTCCCGAACCCAAGTGCCCTCTCCCCGAGGTGTTCTCTGGGGAGAGGAACAAGTTTTTCGTTTTTCAACAGGCGTGTCGCCTGTTTTTTCGGATGCGTCCCCGTTCTTCGGGCTCAGAGGCCCAGAGGGTCGGGCTTATAATGTCCCTGCTGCGGGGCTCTGCCCAGACTTGGGCCTTTTCTATTCCCGAGGGTTCCCCCTCCCTGCAGTCGGTGGACTCCTTTTTTCAGGAACTCGGGGGCATCTTCGATGAGCCGGACCGAGTGGGGTTGGCGGTTTCACGGTTGCTGGCGCTGCATCAGGGGTCGCTTTGTGTGGAGGATTATTGCTCCAGTTTCAGACGCTATGCGGGCGACACTGCATGGAACGAGAGTGCCCTGAAGGACGTTTTTCTGCAGGGTCTCTCGGACGCGGTCAAAGAGCTGTTGATCTCCCATCCCATTCCCGGGTCCTTAAAGGAGGCCATGGAGCTAGCGGTGAAGGCAGATAGGAGGCTCAGGGCTGGGAAGCAGGACAGGCAGACCAGTAGAGTCAGGGAGGTCGTTTGTCCGGTTCCTTCCTCTTCCGTACCAGTCTCTGTTCCCGAACCTATGGAACTGGACCCGCTGGACCCCAAAGAGCGACGCCGAGTTCGGTTATTGCATCATCTCTGCCTCTACTGCGGGAAAGCTGGACATCGGGTGATAACCTGCCCCCTGAGGCCTCAGCGCCCACAGTCCGAATCGGCAGAAAGACTCCCAGCCCTAGGCGATTGCAGGGAGGGTCGCCTAGGACCACAGGTACGTCCTAGACTTCTAATACCCTGCCAGGTTAGATTCCGGAACTTCTCCCGCCTAGGGCAGGCATTTATTGATTCCGGAGCAGCCGCTAACCTGGTAAGCATGCGTCTTGTTGAGCCCCTGAGGGCGGAATTTTTGGCGCTGAAGACGCCAATTCGTTTTGCTAGCATTGATGCTACTCCTCTGGCTTCGGGCTTGGTACGATGGAGGACCCCAGTGTTACAACTCACTGTGGGGGGTCGCCATTCGGAAGGTCTATCATTCCTGGTAATGGAGAAAATGTCGGTAGACATGGTACTAGGGATGCCGTGGCTGGCGTTGCATAACCCCCAATTCGATTGGGCCACTGGGGAGCTAACCCAGTGGGGCCCGTTCTGCCATAGCCATCGCGCTTCCCATCCTCCCTGCTCAGTCGAGACCGCACTCAGTCCCCGAGGTCCCACTTACCTTCACACCCCGTCCGCCTGCCCTGCTGCTGATGTCGCCACCGATGCCCTGCAGGGGGGACGGAAGAAAGGGGTGGGGTCTCGTATGCAGTTGCGTTGTGAGGAGAGTCTGTCGGTGTTTGAGCCGTACAGGGCGGGACAGAAGGGGTACCGGTCCTCTGGAAATCGCAAAAGGAGGGGTCGCAGGGGGTTCCATAAGTCTGTGTCGAAACCTGCTGTCCCTTCGGTGATGCCCACCTCCGGTCCCCCGCCGCCCACCCCGGTCCGTGATGAAGTTGAATACGAGGCCCAGGAGATCCTGGATTCTCGCCGGGCTACAGGAACCTTACAATATTTGGGGGCCCGGAAGAGTTTTTTGGAGTATGATAGCTCAGATGACAGTGATTTTAAAGTTGGAGATGCCTCAGATTTTGAAGGCAGCGTCATTGGGAGCGAGGATGGGACAAGAGATAGTGGTGAATGGTTGGACATTGACTCGGAAGACGACCTGAAACATGACGATATGTCAACGGTTGGCCCTGAAGGAAATGGGGCAGCCACAGACTACCGAAGTCATGGACCTGAGGATCAGCCCATGGTGACCGCCCAGGAGGGTCACATTCTCGGGTTGGTACAGCGTTTTCGCAGCCGCCTCCAGGATAAGCCTGGTCGAGTTTCCGGGGGCCCGGAGGTCCCCCGTCAGAGGGGGGGTAATGTTACCATACAGCGCGGCACGGGGTCCCGCGGTCGGCGCGCGTCGCTCCGGCGTCGGCTCCAGCAGCCTGGAGCCCTGTGTCGAGGTTATCCCAGCAGCTTGGGACGGCCGGTGGGCGGCGGCTTGGGCGTGTCCACCCGTAGGGTGCCGCCCGCACTCCTCCGTTCCTCTTATACAGCAGTGGGTGGAGTTGCCTCCTCCCACTCTCCGCCCGGGGGCGGAACCTTGTGGTTAAGAGACTGGCAGTGATGTGAGCTCACTGCCAGTTATTGGTTCTGCTTTCATCTAGTCAGTCTGTCTGCAGTTTACCTCAGCCAGTCCCTAGTTGTCTGTCAGCCCTGCTATCCTTCTCAGCCTGTTTCTGTTGGTCCTGTTAGCCCCTAGTCTGGTCTGTCCCGGTCAGCACTAGTTGCTATTCAGGTCCTGTCTATCTGCCTGTGAGCTCCATCTCCAGCCCTGCTTGTACTTGTAAGTTTTGTTTGTTTGTTACACCTGCCTCTTCTGTCGGCACTCTGTCCCCTGTTAGTAGTTCCATCTAGGCAGTCGCCAGGTCCCTAGCCAGTGCAGGGACTGCCGCCCAGTTGTCCGCCTGGGGTTAGCCAGGGCCGAGGCAAGTAGGCAGGGACAGTGGGGTGCAGGAGATCAGGGCACCCCAACTGGCGCTCGGGGGGGCAGAGTGCCATAACAGTAGGCCTCTAGACAGAGTCTGCTGCAAAGACCTTTGCTGATCTACAATACATATCTGCAATCCGACTGCATTAATTTTATGTTACAATATTTCTATTATAAAAGACGTGGTATAAAAAATATACACAATATGCTACATTTATCGTTATTACTGTGCATGACAAGCTATAAAATGGATATAATACATGTCATTTAACGTATACAGATGTACCCCATCTTTTTTCTACAAGAGTATTCTACATCACATAGACTTTTCTGGCTGACATGGCACCATACTATTTTGCTGTACATCATTGAAAAGGCAATCAAAAGGCTAAAAAAACATGCCAACCTATTCTTACCTGGTACAGGCTGGCAAGATGGTGTTTAGTTTTTATCAAAAATGGCTGGTTCACTCCTGGATGATCCACATCATGTGCAGCTGCTGCCAGCAGCCCGAGCATTATATCCAGAGGAGTTAGGTAGCTGGCAAGCTGGGTGAAGTAAACAGATAGCAGCTAGATGTCACAATGGTAGTAGCAATGTAGATTTACACAGATGTAGCAACCTCCACAGCTAGCACCTTTTTTTAAATTCGTTTTATTGAACCATAAGCATACAAATAACTTTTCAGCATTCTTTTACCATGTTCACCATACTTTTTAAAACTTTTCTGGGCATTTTCTGTTTTTGTATACAATTTTCTCATAGGGAAGCAAAGAATTCCCCCAGCCCCTTGGTGATCCACTCCATGCTATTGACTTGCACACAAGAAACAGCACTTTGCACAAATAATGCGCACACGATGCTGCCATAATTCTTCATCCATCAGGCCTAGTAGACATATCTCAGGAGTACAAGAGATTGGTTTATCAAGAAGGAGACTGAGAAAGGTCGTAACCTCTACCCAAAAGGAGTGTATCAACGGGCAATTAGATGTGAAGTGAATAAAATCAGCATCAGCAGATTGACATCTATGGCATTGCGTAGTTGGAATTCTTTTCATTTTAAAGAGTCCCTTAGGGCTCAAATAGCTTTGATGTAGTATCTACAACTGTATTATTTTATTGTTGGCAGCTGGTGATACTTGTGTATAGGATGCCATGGCTGTATGCCAAACCTCCTCTGATTGAGAGGGGGTAATTACCTTCCATATATCCAAAATAGTCGGTGGAACCTGCGCAGTTTTTGGACTGTATGAGGTGGGGATATATCACTAAGGTTAAGCCTCCAAGACCTTATGTCTTTAAAATTCCTATTAGGGGGTGGGATGTGAATACTTTCTGAGATTCAGAGAATCTTGCCTGAACTGCATGTTTCAGCTGCAGGTATCTCTAGAAACCGTGTCTATGGATGTAATAGTATTGCTGCATCTGTTCAAATGACATATGCCCCCAACATATACATGATCTAGGGATGTAAACCCATGTTCTGTCCAGAATTGAATATCTGGCATATGCAGGAGATGTGGAAGGGATGTATTGTTCCATAGGGGGGTCTTTAGTGAAGTCCCCTCACAAGCCCCCAGCTGCTTTCATGCCTGCCACACCCCAGCCACCAGCCTATGTAGAGGGAATAGCTGTCTGGCATATAAGCTTGGTCTTTCCAGTACCATCCAGAGAGATTTTTCAGATAAAAAGTACATTTAGTGGTGTTCAGAGTTTGGAAGAGGGAGATCTGAGAGTCAATGATGAATATATCGGAGCTGACCCGTCAGAGGTCCGGCAGAGCAATGCCTGTCAACTCCTTAGCGCATTGTAAAGTCGTTAGTTTGAGTTTCGCTCTAGCTTTACTCCAAGGAGTTTATTTGATTGAAATTTTTTTGTAGAACCACAGTATCCATATGATCCAGGTGATACAACAATTTGGGTAGAACAATCATTTTGATCAAACTGATTCTTCCTGCAACAGACAGAGGTAAAGAACTCCACGCCCTCAACTTGTCCCAAAGGAACGGAAGCACTGAGGCTATATTCAGGTTAAAGATCAGAGTGGTCTGGAGATACATATAGCTTCTTTAAAACTATTACTTAAGTATTCTTAAGAGCCAATTGTCATACCTACAGAGACATCATGAAATACGGGTCATGCGCATTAAATTTCTACCTTTACAGGAGAAATCTACAATTGTCCAGGCAGATAGCCATGGCTCTAAACCTAGCCATCGTTATCCATTACTTGGGCTCATTTCTTAACTTAGGAGTTCATAATTTACAGACCAACTAGAGGTCCATTAATAGTATAATCCAATGGCTTCATAACACCCTATAATCAATTTACCATAATCATAACAATACTTTCTATATTGCAATTTACTGACTGAATTAAAGAGGTTTTTTAAGTTTATAAAAGCTTATAAAAACACAATACCTTTGTGCTTACGAGTAGAGATGAGCGAACGTGTTCATTTAAGAAAATTACTCGATCGAGCATCGCTTTTTCGAGTAACTGCCTAATCAGGTGAAAAAAGATTTGGGGGGCGCCGGGGGTGAGTGGGTGGTTGCAGGGGTAAGAGAGAGAGCTCCCCCCTGCTCCACCCCGACGCCTCCCGCCCCCCGAATCTTTTCGCCCAAGTAGGCAGTTACTCGAAAAAAGCGATGCTCGTTCGAGTAATTGCCCTATACGAGCACGTTCGCTCATCTCTACTTACAAGATAATACCCCCATAACTCAGAAACTGTTAGATTTAAGTGATCATTATCTTCCCTAAGCAAAGTACAGCATAGTTGTTTACAGGCTGCCAGGGCTTGCTGGGGTGGGACTACCAATGTAAAGGACGAAAGTTCCCAGGACTCCTTTGCCCTCTTACAGACATTGCACCTTTCACAGTGCACCCTTATTACAAACTGTAAGGTAGCGCTGTAATTACTGCCTGTCTTCACAGACACCACACCATCTACCGTCTGCTGTCCAGGATGTGAAAGATGCCCCTCTATGAGCAGGGAGGGATGGAGGGAACCTGCGGGGTGTGGAGAGAGCACACAAAGAAGGATGCATGTGTGACATCCAGGACTGCAAGGACTAGGAGAGATGAAACATACAGAAGAGGAGTAGCACGGTCATGTGAGACTGGCTTACAGGCATGACAGCTACAGACAGTACGGGATAATTCTAAGTTTTGAAGACTGAGGCCACTATCACACATGGCGTCAGTAAAACACCGCAAGTTTGATTGTGGCGTTTTACTGCAATTTCTATTTTAAACGCAGGTTACTGGTTTTGACAGAGTTTTTTAATGTACCCATCATTCTGATTGGTGATGAGGTGCATTAAAAAGCGCAAAAACCCACCAAAATAGAGCAGACAGCACTCAAACATTGGAATTTTCTAAAGCCCCATTCGAGCGCAGGTCTGTGAAACCCCATTGAAATCAATGGGAGCCTTGTACCGCTATATTAGCACAGCGTTCAAAACGACGCAGTAATCACGGTAAAAATTGCATGCGTGAGAATGGCCTGAGAGTAAATTATTCTTACAAACATCACTTAGACCTCATGTCCACGGGCGGGTCGGATTCTGTATTCCGGATTCCTGCAGCGGAATCCGATCCTGCCCATGGCTGATGACCCTGCTTATCTGTCCGGGTCTTTTTTCTGTACTGCGGATGTGTGGAGAAGCGCTGGCCAGCGCACATGAGCAGTAGATTTATATTTTTTTCAAACTCTTGCTTTCCTGCAGAATCTGCGGCCTGTCCGCAATTGACTACCCATCCGGAACTGCAGCAAAATGGAGCATGCTGCGATTTGTTTGCCGCATCAAAAGGTCCGCAAAACAAAACCTCATACTTTAATTCAGCTGTGGACGCCCATGCTTCTCTATGGGTGGCTGGAATTGCGGATCTTTCGCAAATAAAATCCAACCGTGGACATTGGGCCTTATTCATATTGTATAAACTGCACATGTAAAAATATGCAGGCATTATAATTAGCAGTGATACGGAATAATACACACACAATACACATACCTTTGGCTCTTTCAAATAGCAGTGCATAGCTTGTGTGACATCTGCAGCATGGACAGCATTATGATATGGGTTTTGACTATGGTAGTCTTCCTGAACCATGACTAAAAACAAGTAAACAGTGAGTCAATTATGCTCATTATTGAATGTAAAGATAAAAATGTAGTAAATCTAAATGTTTCATTTAGTTCAGGATGACAACTTTTTCTAGTCTGAAGGCCACATTGCCATACTAAACCACTTCCAAAGACCACAAGGGTATTCCTATCTGAAACATTTATATGTATATCCTAAGTACATACCATAATAAATTGAGGTAGGCTCCACTTCCAGGACTCCTACCTATTGGGAGAATGATGGTCATCTTCTCTCCCAATCAACATTCTACAGAGGAGATTTCAAAGTAATGATCTGGCTTTTCCTAAGGCTTATAACTACAATGGAGAGAGCTATATGCACTGTGGTGCTGCAGTACACAGAATGGTCCACAGAGGGCTGTAGACCTACATACCAGCTGTAGAGATGAGACAGAACACCCGTGGGTGTGGCAGGAAATAACATAAAAGTATGAGTTCCTGCCACACCCAGGGGAGTGAGAGGCAGTGATAGGAAACGCATCAGGAACTAGGAGCCTGAGGTCCAGCATGGACCAGTCCCAAGGGCTAGCAGGGGAGAACACCATCTAGTCCCCCGGGTGGGGGATGGTGATGGAGACCCTGTGGGTTTTGAGCCCTGATTCTTGATATGTTTCACAAATGACTGATGTATACGAATTAAATGCTGGCAGATGCCAGGATTGCAAGTGATCTGAGTCTCTGGAGCTTTTATGCACGTGGTGCCCATTTCTTGCCTGCATCCTCCACCAATTGTGGCAACCTGCAGGTACTCACTATTAGGATCAACATCTTTGCCTTTCAGTGCCTCCTATCACCTCCCTTAGTATTTGCCCCTATATATAGGGGACCCAAACATGGCTACACAGTGCACCCTTAATACTTGTCCTAATATATAGTGGACATGTGCCCAGACATGACTGCACATCCTGATGGTCTCATGTCAGAAACTAGAAACTCAGAATTTTCTAGTCACAATTCTAAAAGGAGTTTTCTGGACAAATATTATTAATGATCTATTCTTTGGCTAGGTCATCAATAATTGATCAGCTAGGGTTTGCTGTCCAGGACTCCTGCCAGTGTGCGGATTGGTAGCAGATAGCTCCAACCCCTGTGTAATGACTGCTGCTGGTAATTGCAGCCACAACTTTCATTAAAATTATTGACAGCTGTGCCTGCAATTACCAGCACTTGCCATAAGGGCGCCTACCCACTAGCAATATGTTTTCTTGTGATGCGAGAGAAAATGGATGATTATGAAACCAATGATTTTCAATGGTTTCATACTTATTTGCGATTTTTCACTCAAGCCTTTAAGCTAAGAAAAACTTGCGATATCGCGCTAGCCCCATTAAAAAAAAAGGGGGAGTACATCGCGAAGTTCTGCCACAGCTGTGAGAGCTATGGCAGGGAATTCCTTCATCCTTGAGGGAACTGCAAGGATGAAGGAATCCTCTGCCATAGCAGTCACAGCTGTGGCAGAAGTCCACGATGCTATTCCATTGCTTTCAATGGGGCCAGCGCTGCTGCAGGCAACCCAAGCAGCAATGATTTTCGGCAAAGGGCTTAAAAAATATAAGCCCTTCCCTAAAAATCAGCCCTAACTGTGAAAAAAGTTTAAAAAAATTGTTTACTCACTCAGCTGTCATTCAATGACAGCTGGGCGCTGCCCCTGATCGGTCACAGTGCTCAGCCAATCAGAGGCAGCGCTTTCTGGAAGCGGGGATTTTTCGATCCCCAGCCTCCAGAAGATAGAAGATGACTGCTGGGGCCGGGGAAAGAGCCGTACTGCTTTTCTGGGTGAGTAAAAAATATTTTTTTTGCAGCTAGGGCTGATTTTCAGGGAAGGGCTTACATTTTTAAGCCCTTCGCCGAAAATCATTGCTGTGGGGGTTGCCTGCAACCCATTGATTTCAAAGGGGCCGCAGCAGCGCGGCCTCATTGAAAGCAATGGGCTAGCATCGCGGACTTTTGCAACATCTATCACAGCTGTGGCGGAAGTCCGCGATGTACTCCCTATATTTTCAATGGGGTTGGCGTTGCTGCCACCGGCCCCATTGAAAATATTGAGCGATATCACAGATTTTTCTTAGCGCTGCGAGGCTTGACTGAAAAATCGCAAATGAGTATGAAACCATTGAAAATCATTGGTTTCATAATCATGCGTTTTCACTCACTCCCGCATCGCAAGAAAACATATTGTCAGTGGGTAGGCACCTTTACCTAGAGATCAGACTGACCTGCTTCCCTGTTGTGGTACACACAGCTGGCACCCAATCAGCTGCTTGGCCAGGGTTTCGGCCAGCGGACCCCAGCCGATCAACTATGCACGGTAGTAGCAATTCATAACTGTCTATCAAATCTGCGTATCAAGGAATGTCGGTTCCAGAAAAATCAAGCTACTTAAAATTTTCATTGCTGAAACAGTATATATATATATATATTTTTTTTTTTTTTTAAAGACCAAAATGATGTCCGTTTTCAAACCCATATTTTGATATATGTGTTTAACCATTATTACTAAAGAGTCGCGGTCAGCTCTCTCGATATATTTAGTTTAGTAAATATTTCTATTTTCATGAAATAATGCTAGAACATGTTTTCTTAGCATTCTGGTGTCCTTCTATTATTCCTCCTGAAAATATATGGATGAATTGACAACGGAGCATTACTATTTCCCTTGACAATAATGTACGTGTTAGCACTGACTGGATAGTACTACAGTGTGTAGGGACAAGCTCCATTCACAAGGATAATGACCAAGATTAGTTCATGAGGAATGCACGTATTTACTAAAACAAGCATGTCAGGTTCATTTAGAGTTTGCAAAGACACATATCCCATAGAGTCTGAGGAGACATACCTAGAAACCTGTGCAATTTCACCATGTCAAGCTGAAAGTGATGGATAAGCCCATGGACGTTGAAGAGATGACACAGCAGTGTTACCAGGCTGTTACCTGGAGAGGCAGAAAAGCTTTCGTTAGTTCTAGGTAATATAGAAATAAGCCTGGTCCTTGCTGGTCCTCTAATAAGGATGCTTGAAGGGGGGATTATTTCTATCTGTAGTTTTCTCTTTTGGTCCCCCGGGGTGCAGGATTGTTCACCTTTTAATTGCTGCCATTTCCACTATAATACACAACTGCTGTCTGCAGCACTGGCTGTGAGCTGGGGAAGAAGGAAAATACTGGAATGTTGTGAACCACAAAAGCCTTTTCATTCTTCAATAGGCAGAAGGTAATAAGGTTACTGGCAGCCCTTTATGTTCCTTACAGAGCTGTGGATCAGTCACAAATCAATACCTCTCAAGTGGAAGCTCCGGGTTTGAGTGTAGAACCTAGGAACAATGTGGTATGTATACAACTGCTCTTTGGCGTAAACAAACTTTCGCTTTGTGTGAACCTAACTAGTTATTTTGCCATGCTCCAAGAGTATAGATATTTGGCATAATGTTTCAAAGGTTATTAAGTGATTATTCAACCTTTCAAAATGATTTTATTCAATCCATGGCACTAATTTAACATAGAGGTATTTATAAAAAAAAATGTAAAAAAAATCTAAAAAGCATTAGCAGTCCATTATTGTGATAAACTTCTGTATTTACTAAGATGTTGTCTGTTATATTTCACCAATAACATGATCCCTTTCACGCTGCGTTTTCTAGTCATGTTTGGCCTCGCACACTGACCAGAATACAAAGGTCACTGATCAAGTAAACACTAAAAGAAGCTTCCACTATACAAAAAGTCAGGACATAGACTTCTCTGTGAGAAACACCCATTGCACTGAACAGGAGCAGCTAAACCTGAATAACAGACATCGGAGTGTAGTTGCGCATGAACTGGTTTTTTTTTTTATCTCGGACTAGTCAAACTCCGCGCTACTGTGCACAAGTTTGAAAAAAAGCGGGAATATAGGTCCTGCCCAATCTTTCTCACGATTATTATTAAGATAGGGCAAATCTCATCTTTTCTTGGGCGGAGTATAAACACGCGAGAATCCCGATAGTGAAAACGAAAATATTGAAATCAATGTTTTCATTTTTTCTTATTATTCGGCCGTGACTTTTACGGCTACATAACGAGACTAAAGCACGCCCATCTTTTTAAGCCCAAAATTGTAGCTTTCATCCTACACATTACTGCGGCAGGACCAGCCAATTTGTATCAGCTTGAAAAGAGCGTGCATAAGCTCTTTACATATGACCTTTGTATATGGTAGATGTCTGAGCTGGATGAAGCATCAGGCTTATAAGTCACACAATTTGTGCCATTATGCTGCAGTTCAAAAAAGTTCACTTATTATAGTTTGACCTGTTCTCCAACAGAGCTGATCCAGCAGAAGTCAAAAAGCCCACAAAACAAAAGATATGCTTCCTCATCTTAAGGGCACTCACATAGCTTTTTTCGCTTTGATCTGGGGTTCCTTCTACATCCTTGAAAAAGGATCTTTTTGTTGTTCACCTTTTTAAAAATATCTTTCTATCCTAAGAAAAAAAACTTTCGTGCCCAATATTCTGACCCCCATAACTTTTTTATTTTTCTGTCAATGGGGCTGTATGACATCTTGGCTTTTGTGGGGTGAGCTATAGTTTCTATTGGTACCAAGTAGACATCTGCCTCCCAGCCATGGAACTCACCAAAGTTCATGAAGATCTGAAAAATAATACTGCCCAGGCTGACCATTAATGGCTCTTTACATGAGTACTCTAACAAGGGTACTTGAGCCTTGGCATGTTTGCTTCATCCTACCGATACTGCTGCCCAGATACCAATGCAGAAGAACCTCATAAAAGTATATAGAAGCTTCTAGTAGAAAACAGATGAAAATGAGTGCACATAGGGGGGTACAGTGCTTGGGTGCATGGTGCAGCCCCTCATTCTAGTAATCAGCATGGGACTCAGCAGTGGTAACTCCACTCATCAATATTTTTGACATGTCCCTGTTACATGTCAAATGCTTTTGGAAAGTGCAGGTACTCCTTAAAATGTCAGTTATGCCAAGGCCCATGACTCTGATATTCCAAAATCCTGGATTTGGGCAAGGTCTTGCAGCTCATTCTTTTTGAATGGCTAAGCGCTGCCTGTGATTGGCTGAGCACTGTGACCAATCACAGGCAGCTCTCAGCTGTCATTCAATGATGGCTGGGTTCATCCTCTGATTGGTCACAGCGCTCAGCCAATCAGAGGCAGCGCTTTCTGGAGGTGGGGATTTTTCAATCCCCGGGCTCCAGAAGACAGAAGATGACTGCAGGGGTCACAAAGAAGAGCCAGACAGCTCTTCTAGGTGAGTAAAAAAAACATTTTCCTACCTTTTTTTTTTATAGCTAGGGATGATTTTCAGGGAAGGGCTTATATTTCAAGCCCTTCCCCGAAAATCATTGCTGCGGGGGTTGCCTGCAACTCATTGCTTTCAATGGGACCGCAGGAGTGCCAGCCCCATTGAAGGCAATGGAATAGCATCATGAATTTCTGCCACAGCTGTGACAGAGGATTCCTTTATCCCCGCGATCCCTGCATGCTTCAATTCATCTGCGGACACTTAAGCTTCCCCATGAGTGGCTTGATTTGCGGATCTTCTGCACGGACTCCACAAATTAGATCTGGCAGTGGACATAGTGCCCTATTAAATTGCCTTTGTTACCATGATAACAAAGTCCACTGATGTTTAAAACATAACACATGTCCGATTAGTAACAAAAGTTTAGCACTCCAGACTGCTAACTGTGTGAAGTAATAGGATATACTAACTATGTAAAGCATATGCATATATCTGTGTTTCATAAATCCTGCTTACCATTTGTCAGGCGGTCAAAAAGGAAAATGTCAAAACTCCACATCCCCACTTTAGATAACATATGCTGTTAATAAAACAAAACATTCTGTTAGCTGAATTGCTGAGTTAATATATGCTGTACATGTCGGAATATACAAAACCATATAAATGATGCAATCAACGAATTGTAAGATGTGAGATTGGGAAGTTCTGATATTGCATCAGAATCCATCACACAAGCAGATGAGTGATCCCCCCAAATAAGGGATTCACCTCCCTATTTTGGCAAGCTTCTTCCGAGCATAAAATGCACTAAATGATGAGCTGCTCGTAAGCTTACAGTGCTGTGCAAACGTTTAAGGCAAAGAAGACTTTCAAAAATAGAAGCAGTGTTAGGGTGCCTACCCACCAGCGTTTTTTTTTCGCTGCGAATTCGCTACATTTTTTTCCCAGATGTCTATGGCAGTTTCTAGTGTTAAACTTTTTGCAGTTTTGTGTTTTTTGTAAATTTAACATTAGAAAGTCCCATTGACAAACTGGGGAAAAAAAATGCTGCGAGCTCGCAGCAAAAAAAAGCGCTAGTGGGTAGGCACCCTTAGGCTCACTGTCCACAGGCGTTGCGGTATCCTGCAGCGGATCTCTGCCATGGGAGCTGCCGCCCAGGAACAGGAGCTGGCAGACGGATCTGATAGATAGGCTGACCACGGAGAATCACGGCAAAATCACGCCTGTGGACAGGGGGCCTAAGTCGTTTATTTTAGTGAATTAACAAAATGCAAAGAGAAATTTAAATGCCTCCAAAACTCATTTTATTAAAGAGGTGTTTCAGAACTGAAAAAAATCCGTATGGGCAAGGAATAGTTGAAAACAGAGTAATACTCACATCTGTAGTAGCTGGCGCAGTCCCTGCCACTGATAGCATGTTGTTCATTGTGCATGTGACCACTTAGCCAAATACAAGTGTCAGGAGTGATAATGTCATGAATGGCATTTTCAAACATTCCCTGCCTAAAGACGTTTTTTTCAGTCCTGAAAAGCCCCTTTAAATTGTTAGACTTCAAATCAGACCAGAAATGGGCCATGAACCTGTGATTTTGGGATACTAGAGATAAATGTTTTGGTTTAAGAATCCTTGTCAGGCATCACGCTCTCAGAACCTGCACTAGGCATAACACAGTGTATATATGTTACCAGGAGTGTCCTTTTCACTTTTACCAATTCTGCATTGGCTTTTATGTGGCTCAGTTACATTTTGGTTGTCCATGGAAAAAGAAAAAAAACCTCTAAAAGCATGCACTGCCTTAAAATAAATGATCTATACTCACCCTATTAGTGTGCCCGCTGCTCCCATATCCAATGCTCTAGCCCCCTCCAGCCAATATCTACATTTGGGTAGCTCAATCAGGTGCCGTCTAAGCATGTGACCACTTTAAAGCAACAGACACTTTTAGGGATTTATTTTTTTTCCACTGGACAACCCCGTTATTTAATGTAAAATTAGCTGTTTCCAAAGCAAAGTTGTTGACAATTCTGGTTGTTTTATTGGGACCAGATAAAAGTTAATATAGGTCTAGACATGGCGGATATCTTGAGTATTTACGATGGGGATTCTGCTTCACATATCTGTAACTAATTACAGTATGATACAAATTACATCCTCATGAAAAGGAATAGATATACTCAAAAACCAGAGCATGCTCATTCCTGTGGGGAAAAGCCAAACATTTTCATAGTGAATGTTATCCTTTGCAATGCAGTGGGGTGACATCCGCTATAAATAGTGCTCAAATGCAGGTTTTGCTGTGGATACCTTGTGATTTTGGTGGAGATTCACAGTCAAATCCGAGGCATAATGTATCCACCACATCTGGCCCCAAGAAAATCACCTCCTGTACATACATACATGGTGTGGCACGTTAGATAGGACTATTAAAAAATATAGCTTGTCCCACAAAAAGCAAGCCCTCATACAGCTATTTGGACAGAAAAATAAAAATGTTACCGCTCTTCAAATGCCAGGATGAAAAAACAAAAAGGAAATTTTGAGAAATTGCTGAACATTAAAGGTTTAAATGTGTAGGATCTGAAGTCATGTCCTTCAGGATATCCCATATGTAGATGGGCACTCAGGAACTCAATATCAAAAAATTAAAAATCTTTATTTCTCAGCACTGAACTGCAACATTTCGACCTATGTGCGGTCTTTCTCAAGCATTGTCTGGCTATTTCTTTCCTAATGTCATCTCCTGTCCAGGGGATAAACTTTTGGGACCCCCCCTCGATTCCAAGAAAGGAAGTCCTGATGGTTCCCATATAAATGGTAAGTAGGATGCACATGTATACCGCCGCTCCATTCATTTCACTGATAGTGCCCGAAATTGTCAAGTATGATCACTCAGCAATTTCCAGCATTGAAATGAATGGACACATGCACATCCACCACTGTTCATGTGGGAACTGTCTGGACCCCCGTTCCAGCGGTCGGACCCCTACTGATCACAAAGTTATCTCCTGTCCTGAGGAAAGGAGATAACTTTAGATTTTGGTAGAACCCCTTTACGCTCCATTCTGCTGTGTCATGTGACCTAGCAATTTAATTTTAACTGTTTAATTGTGACTAGAGTTCTCAGAATGCACTGCTCTCCAGCAACAGAAGTCTAGCAGAACTTACGTTTCTGTCCGACCTACTGATAAACAGAAAGTTGTAGAATATAAGTAAGGCCACTCTCACAAATGTGCTTTTTACTACGATTACCGCAGCGTTTTGAACGTCCCTCTAATCGTGGTACAACGCTCCCATTGATTTCAACTGGGCCTTGCAGACCTGCATTTCAACGCTGCGATTTTCAGTCACTGCCTGCTCTATTTTTGAGTATTTTTGCACTTTTTAACGCACCTCATCACCCATCGCAATGTGAGGGCTCCTACCCACTTGCTTTTTTAACGCTACAATATCGCTGCATTTTTTTAACGCGTTTGTCAATGGGACTTTCTAATGTTAAAAACGCATCGCACAAAAATCACAAAGCACCAACTTGTGATGCGTTTTTAACATTAGAAAGTCCCATTGACATTCGCATTAAAAAAACGCAGTGATATCGCAGAGTTAAAAAAAATGCAAGTGGGTAGGAGCCCTAAGGGTGCTTTAAAAACACTGTCGAACATGACGTTCGAAAACAGCAATTAAAAACATTGTTAAACGCAGCTATCAACATTGTGGTGTTGTACCGAGGCCGTGTGTGAGAGTGCCCTAAAGCAAATGATTTACAGTTACTCTATTTTTATGTAAACGGGAATATAATAAAATATTGGTTAATTTTTGTGCAAGAAAACGTGAACTTTACGTACATCCTGCATATTTTGAGGGATTTGATTGTTAGCATTTGGAGTAGATCTACTTCTGCTTACCCGTGCCTGGCCAAGATAGTCTTCATCAAGTAAGTGCAGTGAGGCTTGTGGCACAATTCCACGCAAAAGCCTTGAAGCATGAAAATATCTCTGAAAGCTCAAGAGCCTCTTTACTTTTTTCTTTGTGCCAATTTCTCCCGAGTGTGCTGTATCTGCAACAACACAAAAGCCATTAGAATAAACCAAAGTGCTAGAATACAGATGACCTTGTCCGTGACATGCTTTTACCTCTCACATCAACACCTCTTTTGATAGTCCTGCTCTGACTAGTAGGTTATTTCAAAATCCACTGTGTAAGAAACTGTTTTGAAAAACCAAATAAAAAGTCTAGACACCCCTGTTAAAATGCCAGGCTTTTGTCAGCTCTCAAAAATCCAACAAAGCTGACTCATTTCAGAATTATTTCCACCTTCGACGTGACCCGTTATCTGTACAATTCCATTAAAAAACAAACTGAAATCTTTTAGGCCTCATGTCGACGGGTGGGTCGGATTCTGCATGCGCGAGCCCAAAGCGGAGTCCGATCCTGCTTGCGGCTGAGGACAGTGCTTACCTGTCTGGTTCTTCACTGCGGATGTGTACGGAAGCGCTGTCCGGCGTGTCACTTCACAGGCGCAGTAGAGTTTTTTAAAATTTCGTGCTTTCCCGTGGAATCCGTCGCCCATCCGCAATTTAATTGTGGGCGGGTCGTGTATCAGGCGGCTTCAATTGACTTCAATGGAAGCCGTCAGTGTGGGAACCGCAGCAAGGTCTACCAAACAAATCCACATGCTTTAATTAAGCTGGGGAGGCCCATGTCTCCCTGTGGGCGGCTTGAATTGCGGATCATCCGTGCAGGGCCCAATCATCCATTGGGCCTTAGGATGGAAAAATTTAGAAGGAGAACTAAAATAATGTGGTTGCATAAATATGCACACCCTAAAACTAATACTTTTGTTGGTGTACCCTTTGACTTTAGGACAGCATTAAGGTCTCAAATCCACGGGTAAAATGAAATTTAAAATCCGCAGCAGATCACCCACACGCGTGATCTGCGACCCATAGGATGCATTGGACACCCACAGGTAGTTAAATACCTGTGGATGTCATTTTCCCCTGAGGCGCGGATTGCGTGTGCGGGAAAACACCCGCAGCATGCTCCATTTTAGTGCGGGCTCCCGCAGGCTTCTATTGAACTCTATGGAAACCGTCCAGATCTGCGGCACACCCACAGCTGAATTCCTGCTCTCCGGCATGCCGAGCACATCCTCCGGGCCGAAGAAAGAAGATCCGGCCGCAACGGAGGGCAGATCCGCAGCGTCCAGACAGGTGAGTAATTCTTATTTTTAGGCGTCATGTCCGCGGGAAAGGAGGGACCCGCTGCGGGATTCTGCATGAAGAATCCGCGGCGGGCCTGATTTTCCCCGTGGACATAAGGCCTTAGTCTTTTTGGGTAGGTGTCTAGCATGGCATATCTTGACTCAGTAATCTTTGCCTATTCTTCCTTGCAAAAGCACTCTAAATCTATGAGATTGTGAGGGCATTTTGTGTGTAGTACCCTCTTCAGTTCACCCACAGATCTTCAATGGGATTCAGGTCTGGGCTCTGGCTGGGCCATTCCAAAACTTTGATTTTCTTTTGATGAAGCCATTCTTTTGTTGATTTGGGTTGTTGTGCTTAGATGTAGAGATGAGCGAACACGTTCGGCCCCGCCCCTTTTTCGCCCGAACACCGAACTTTGCGAACACTTCAGTATTCGGGCGAAAAAGTTCGGGGGCCGCCGTGGCAGCGCGGGGGGGGGGTGCGGCGGGGAGTGGGGGGGAGAGGGAGAGAGAGAGGGCTCCCCCCTGTTCCCCGCTACTGCCGCCCGCGCCGCCGCGCATCTCCCCGCCCCCCGGCGGCACCCGAACTTTTTCGCCCGAACACTGAAGTGTTCGCAAAGTTCGGTGTTCGGACGAAAAAGGGGCGGGGCCGAACGTGTTCGCTCATCTCTACTTAGATGTGAAAATCCTCACACTTGTGCAACCACATTATTTTAGTTTTGTTATTTTTCCCTGCTAAATGATTTCAGTTTGTCTTCTAATGGGATTGCAGAGATAACAGGCAACATTAAATATGAGATGATTTATCTTTGTCAGATTTTTTAACATGTCAAAAACCTAGCATTTTAACAGGGGTGTGTAGACATTTTATATCCTCCGTAAAAGGACTTCCAGAGCCCTTCCCCTAGTCTACAGGGTTGTACTTTCAGAAAACGAGGATGAATGATCCTGCATATGACTATAGCACCCGTGTACAATTGGTAGACGTTTCTCAGTTGATTTTCAGTGATAAACATCTTTTAGGAAAAGTTATAAAATATGGCAAGTTATATCAAATTGTAAAATTCTAAATAATATTCAAGCAGCTCTTAATTATATCTCCTTCTAACATTGTTATACTCAAAACATGGCACATGCTGTCATTACAGATTCAGAGGTATTATGGAGGTTCTTCCCCACATTCTAAGCACTTCCATGTATTACTACATCAGAAGTAGCAAAAGTTTAATAATCATGTTTGATTTTGTAGTTTTCCTGGGCTTGACCTGGGTGTGTGCAGGGGCATTTTTGCAAAAATAACAAAAAGAAGTGCCACATTGGTTGTCAATCATCTTTGAATTTGTTTCTTGATAAATGAGCACTTTGTTTTAGCTCAAACATAGTGATAAAAATGTGAATTACACCGCAATGTAATACCTGCAACAATTCTACAAATATTCTGCAGTTGCAATATCTGGATTTTACTGCATTTTTACTTGCAGGACTGAATTCTGCAGCACAAATAGAGATGCTGTGGAATAAGAATCCACATGTTTTATAAAAACGCTGCAAAGTCATCACAGAGCTTTATAAAATCTCCTCCACATGACTGTACTGCAAACATTGCGGAATGTCTGCGGAAATTCCACAGCGGAATCTGCCCGTGTGACGACGACCTAAGAATTGGCTAAAGCCAGATGCGTTTATGTGTTTCTTATCATTACATTGTAAAGACTTTGTGTTGTTGCTGTTACTGCATATTTTCTACCTTGTAACTTTTCTACCTTGTAGCACTAAGGCCTTAGTCAGATGGGCGTTTTTTCGCGCGATTTGCGGATCGCATGACAGATGCGCATCCGCAAATCGCGTGACCGGTGCGCGCAAGTCGCCTGCAAATCGCCCGCAAATCTGCTCCTAGCCGCGTTTCATTAGAAACGGGCCGGAGCTGTCCAGCGCATTGCATTCAATGGAGACGGCAATAGAGCCGACTCCATTTAAAGCAATGCGCTGCGGGCGAGCCCGGGATGAATTGTCGGTAAGGGCTTAAATATATAAGCCCTTCCATGCAATTCATCCTAAAATGTGTTAAAATAAAAAAAAATTGTATACTCACCTTCTCCTGGCAGCCGGAGCTCCGCGCGGCCGTCCTGCAGTGGGTGTGAAGGGGGTGTGAGTCAGACCTGCCCCCTGATTGGCTCAGCGCTGAGCCAATCAGAGGCATGCCTCACTCACACCCATTCATGAATTCATGAATGGATGTGAGTCAGACCTGCCCCTGATTGGCTCAGCGCTGAGAGGCAGCAGTCACTCACCCATTCATGAATTCATGAATGGGTGTGTGAGTGAAACCGGCCTCTGATTGGTCAGGGCTGTGACCAATCAGAGGCAGATCATTCAGCAGGCGGGGATTTTAAAGCCCCGCCGGCTGAATAGTGCCAAGAAGCAGTTCAGGAGAACTGACAGCGGCCGCGGCTGGACTCCGGCTGCAGCAGAAAGGTGAGTATACAATTTTTTTTTATTTTAACACATTTTAGGATGAATTGCAGGGAAGGGCTTATATATTTAACCCCTTCCCGACAATTCACCCAGCGCACGCCGGCAGCCCATTGCTTTCAATGAAGCGGCTGTATTGCCGCTCCATTGAATTCAATGGGCAAACATCGTTCTTCTCTGCCACAGCTGTTACAGCTGTGGCAGAGAAGAATGATTTGTCTTCTATATGTTCTCAATGGGGTCGGCGCTGCTGCCGCCGGCCCCATTGAGCGCATATACAGAAGAGAACAGGAATCGCAGATCGCAGATAGGTGCGATCTGCGATTTTTTGTTCTATAATTTATCGGACGAGCGCATAAAAAGTGCTCATGTGTCCGATACCATTGCAAAGCAATGGTTTTATAAAATCGCCGGACGCATGCGCATGCGCAAATCGCGGCTAAAAACGCCCGTCTGACTAAGGCCTAAGTGGTTATTTCCAAGGCTTTTCCAAGTAGTTTTTATATGAAGCAACACTTTAAAGAGTACCTTTTGTTTAAGTTAACTTTGTAGAAAAAGTTGTCATATGTGTTTGCATACATGAGTTGTAGCTCTACTTCTGTCCATTGTATGACTTGTACAATGAATTTTTCGCTAATAGTCTTGCCCTAATGCCGTATCTCAGTCTTCCTTGAACTAAAAGGTGGAGACTAGCTGCTGTGATATCTCCCATACACAGCACACACTGAGAAAAGGAGATCCTGCTTTCACTATATATCACACCCTCAGAAGCAGGAGCTTAAAGTGCTGAGTTGTGTAGCTGTGAAGCCAGCACTGGGGTAATATAGAAACTTACTGAGCCATACCCAGCATCTTTCTGCCTTTCTCTCACCCTGAAGCTGCTTTCTAGTCTCACTCTGCTCACCATAGACTTCTATGGGCAGCATATAATCTGAACTCTCAGTGAAATGATCCATTCCAAGGTGAATTTTAACAGTATTCCAAAGTGAGTGATCAGTGCTGGAGATAGGGATGAGGAGAATTATTTTAATAAATAAATATTAAAACATTTCATTTATTTGCAAAAATCTCGTTCACACGCTGCCAACAGTCTGGAAACTGACATGCGGCGTGGAATTCAAATCTGTGACATGTCAATTTTGGTGCCATTTCCGCTGCTGACTCACTTCTCTCTATGGGTAGAGATTTCTGCAGCGGACTGGCGTAAGTTTTGAAGTAACCTTTCCGCTGCAGAAATCTTCCGGAAATTCCGTGCGGTCCTGCTGCGGACATTCCGCAAGATTTCTGTCCCGTGTGAACCAAGCCTTACTGTTAGCATTAACTTTAATGCCTGCTTGGCTTTAGTTGCTGTTTTTGGTGTAGTCTCTCACGGCATGTTTTTAAAGTGCCAAAAAATATGCATCAAGAAAAACTGAACAGAATAATGACAATAAAAGAAAGGATAACTAAAGGACTTGAATAGATTCCTACATTTTATTTTAGATGGAAATACTCCTTAAAAGCAACATGTCATGATTTGAGACAAAGGCTGTTGGTTTCCCTCACCGCCTCTCTTGTGGCTGTGGTTCTCTTCCTGTCATCTCCAGTTGACACCACAACCTTCTCCATCCTAGGGCTGAAGCAATGCCATCTAAAGAGTAAATGTGCATGCCCAGCCCCCTCTTAAAGGGCTAGAATGAGCCCTCAGCTTTCCAGTCCCTGACCAATCCAAGCTATGGTCTTTTAGGGCTTCCACTACCCTTAAAAGCTGGCTAGCAATTAGTGTCTCTAGTGTTTAAAGATGTTTTGTGCAGTTTTCCTGGTTTTGATCCATGTTTCTTCTACTCAGCTTTCCTGTCTTCTCTACTCTTGACCTTGTTATTTGACCATGATTACCCTGTCTGCTGCTGCCCCGACCCTTGGCCTGTTACATTGTTATAAACGTATTTTGCCTGTCCTAACCTTGGCTCTATTCTACTACCAGGTCTCTATCTCTAGTTTCAGGTACTGCATTATGGAGAGTTCTACCAGCTTACATTAAAAGCCTAATAACAGAGATTATTTTGGGGGTAATGGTCTGGGGTCACCCACAGCAAATCCCAATTAGGGTGGTAAAAGGTTAAAAAACTGGGAACCCCATGTGCAGTCCCCAGGTCTAGCCCTAAGCTAAATCAGTTTTGTAGCACAATGGATCGACATCTGCTGCCTTGATACAACAATTCAAATTGCAGTCTATATTTCATTCTTCAATATGGTGCCAGGAATCACAAGTACATGTGGGTAGACAGACTTGGCTATGAAAACACTTCATTTTAGTGACAAGATGTGCAGAGTTCCAATCTTATTTGAATGGCGTTATATCACTTTTGCTCATACCCAGAACTGTCCTCTAGATCTGGGATCTGACTAATGCTTTGAACAATGGCAACATGAGACGGCTTTCATTTGCATCAATGCTCATTTCTTATGGTACTTTAAGCATAAAAGCAGATTATAAAAACATCACTTTAATTTATGAGTGGCCGGAGCACATTATGATTACATAAGAGCAGATTATTTTGCAACTGAAAAGTTGAAGACCACGTTCAGACTTAGTCAGACAGTGACTGGCACAACATGAAAGCAGTTCTAAAACAAATCTTTCCAGCAAGGCCGTATTTACATGGGCGAGACCAATATCGACCAGAGAAACCCGGACTGATACTAAGTCTGTAAAAACGTGTTTTCACTGCTAGTGCAATGCGATTTGCAAGAAAATCACATCACATCGATGAACATGCAATTTTCATGCGTGGTTTTAACATGTGTCAAAATTGCATGTTTTTTCAATCTGAAAATTTTTTAAATCACCAATTGCATAAAACTCGCATGTACATTTAAGTGCAATGTGAATACAATGCGGTTTTTACCTCGCCCACAGCAAATAATGGGCAAGTTTTCTGCGATCTCGCAAAAAATAGAACATGTTGCATTTCTTCCATCTTGCAGCATTGCTGCAGGAGGACAATTACACATGTAAATAGACCCACTGAGAACAATGGGTTATAATTCTGTGCAAGTTCTGTGCGTCTCACAAGGCGCAAAACTCACATGGGAGACTCGCCCATGTAAATACAGCATTAAGGACTTATTCACATGAGCGTATAACAGCTGGTGTTTTCACGGCCGATATACGCTACCATGTGATACACTGGCCTGGCGTATATGCCGTGGGGTAGAGGGAGACAGCTTAGCTCTGCTAAACTGTCTCCCCCTCCCCATCGCAGCTCACGTCCTCTCTTCTCCCCTCCGACTGTTTGCAATGGAAGGAGGTGGAGCTAAGCTTCCGCCCCCTCCTTGTACCCTGTCCGTAGCCATCAATGGGAGGAGAGGAGAGAGGAGGAGAGAAGGGGGAGGGAGTTTGGAGTCACGCTGCTAAACCCCCTTCAAACCCCCTTCTCCGGCTGCTGTCATTGGCTCCAATAGGAGTCTATGGCAGCAGGCATAGTTAGGGCAGGAAGGGAGATTTTACGCCGCGGGAATACGCCTGTGTGATCTGATGCATTAGAATCCAATGCATTAGATGGTAGTGTATAACGTCCGGCTGTGAAAACGGCGGCCGATATACGCTCGAGTGAATAAGTTCTATAGACGTCTTCCTGGACAGTCTTTCAATGGGTGAGTAATTTAGAATCACACATTAATCTGCCACCTGCGATACCACTTAGGGCTTATTCAGTTGACCATATTTACGTAGGTATTTCCACACGTTTAAAAGTCGCACATAAAACGTGACTATGCGAAGCATTGGATTTCAATGGCTTCTTTCAGATGAAGGTGTGGATGTAGCCTTAGGCCTCCTTCCCACGAACGGATTTCCGCCGCGTAATTCGCAGCGAAAATCCGCTGCGTTGCCCGCTGCTATTAGGTTCTATTGAACCTAATAGCACAATGCTCACGGTGCGGCGGCGGTGGGCGGGGAAGCGTCATGTGGGAGCGAGAACGCCGGATCCGCTGGTAAGTATGGGGTCTCTGGGGGGCGCCGTGACGGGCTTCGCCGCGGAATATTCCGCGGCGGAGCCCGTCACGGCCGTGTGCATCCGGCCTTAATCAGAAAAAAGCCTTGTCCATGAATTACAATGTTCAATGTGTTCTTCTGATTGAACTTTTGTAATGACCCTACCATATAGCATGGAAATCTCATGTGTTTCGTGTCCTCTAGAGGGTCATACAAGGCATCTCTTCAGCAAATACATAAAGTAGGATGACAAGTATGTTGTGATAATGAGAGAAAAAAAAATATTTTAAAAAATTGTTGCTGATTTTCAAATCTAATGGTAATTGCTCATATCAGTGAATATTTACAATACGCTGAGTGTTTTCTGTTGTAGTTTCCTCAAACTCCCAAACTGCAGTTCATTTAATAAAGGTCTTCCACATACAGTTAGACACAACGATTATCGCTCAAAAGACAGCTTTGAGCAATTTTTGAGCGAAAATCGTTGTGTCTAAATCAGCCTTAACTATGTATGCTATTCAATGCCACTGGTTTGGTTGCAATACAAATGCTGTATATAAAGCTCTTCTGGAATTCTAAATCATTTCTAGGTATCAAACCAACCAGTCATTAACTGCATCTCCTAAATGATTTAGGTTCTGTTCACATGTGTGTTCACAGATTCTGCTCTCCTGTTCTGTCAAGGGAACACAACAACAGAATCCCAGGCACAAACAGAACCAAACAGTTCCGGACGTACCCCATTGATCCTCCCAGCTTCTGTTGTGACTTCTGGTATTTTCTAGGATGAAATAGGGCAGCATGCTGTGCTACTGTGTATAGGATTTTCGGACGGATCTGCACCAGAGGCCTGAAGGCCTGCAATGCAGATGTGAGCAGAACCTTATATGAGTCATGCCGGTATTGTATTTTTTACCCTTGCTCATTTTCTTGATTAAATATCTTTCTTGCATCAACTGCAATTAAAAACAGCAACAAACATTAAATCTGATGAAGGAAAGTAAAGGATATTTTCCGACGCCTGCCACTCTGTAGCACATAAGTAAGCTCGTACATTCTTTCCAATATTTCCAATGTCATTTTGAATACAGATAGACAGTCAGGTTTAGACTGTCTAGATTTCCTTTTTGAATTGGTAGCTTTTCTTCTGTGTGACTGCTAATGTACTCATACACATCTGTGTTCTGTATTTCATCCATCATACTCTTCTTATTTATGCACATCTGTGGATTAATTATTGGATAACACTACATTTTCCGATGAGTTGGCACTGCAGGGAATTGAACACTATCTACTGGGTTCCCTCATTTTACAGCTGATCGTTGGGCTCCCAGCAGTGGAACATCCTGTGCTCAGTTTATGGTCAGGGTACCTTTAAAACAAAAAGCTACTGACCAAAGTGAAAACCGCTGAAAGGTAAAACTTTTTCACAGTTTATTTTAATACTAATGGCACCTAATAAATAATAAATGTCTACAATATTTATTCTAGTGCATGTAGTGCAGTAATTAGAACACTGACACATGGTAGTAATAAAGGTGATCTGGGCAACTGTCCAGGATCCATAGCATTTGAGGGGCCCGCATCTGCCCAAACTGCCCTAAGATTTGTTCTTCATTGCAGTTATGTTGCAGTTTTTGCAGCGAATTGCTCAAAAACTGCTACAAAACTGTGATATGTAGTGGTCCAGGACAGCATATATGACTGCAAGACCTGTTATTGTGGAAGGACCTGCCAATTATGGTCATATGACCATATACGTGTAGAATCTAAGGCCAGAGCTGAGAGCAAAGCTGCAAGGCAGAGGCTGTATGTCAATGCCCAGGGCGATGGGGCAGGATTCTGGTGATCTGGTCTTGGGACTGATTTATTTAAGGGTTTGGTTTTGTATTTATTTAGGAGGCCTCATCTGGGGTCTGTATTCAATTGCTGAGCCTGGCTGTAGATCTGCTATGTGGCATGTATTTGTATAGGGCTATGGTTGGAGGGTTGTATTTATTTAGGGGGGCTGTTCGGGAGTCTGCATTTGTTTTGGGGTGTCTGATCTGGGGACTGTAATAGTTTACAGGAAGTTGGCTCTGTATGCTTAGTAAGTTTGATCCGTTGACTATATTTATTTGGGAGTCCACATTCTAGGGTCTGGGCTTGGATCTGAATTAATTTAGGGACCTGAATTTGTGCTGCTATAAAGGCTGAGGTCTGAAGTAATTAGTAGTCTGGTCTGACATTCTGAATTTATTTGTGTTGCTATAAAGACTGTTTGTCTGTGAGGGTTTCTGAGACAAAGAAGATGTAGACAGTGATGTTGCATTTGAACAAACTACATTATTTAAAAAGATTTTCTGGGCCAAAAAAATCCCATTAATCGCTATGGAATGTAAAATGAAGAAACAAGCATTACTCACCTCCTTAAATGGCTACTGGGTCCAGCACAGGAGCCCATCTGTTTTCAACGTAGAAGAAGCTGGTAGTGGTAGTGCCATTGTACACATCACCGCTCAGCCAATCACAGGGTTCAGATTATGTGCCATTCATGGCATTGTCACTGTTGAAGCATGTGATTGGCTGAGTGTTCATGTTTCCACAATGAACTGCACACGACCACTACAAGCTTCTTCTAAGTTACAAGTGGTGGTCACCAGGCCTCCTGTGTTTGACTGGGGGCCATTTAAGGAAGTAAGTATGGCTTATTTTTTTATTTTACATTTCAGAGCCATAGAATTTCTTTTAGTCCCTGAAAATAGTTGGCACTCACGTATTACATAGGGGGGTCAACTGTATTGCAGTACGGTTGGGCTCAGACGGCTATAATTAGTGTGAGCTGCAACATTGGAACCTATGAGAAATTGCTACAGCGTGTAATGTGCGAAAAATCCATATGCTCATGTGAGCCCGCCTACCTCTTAGGGCTCAAAAATACGAACGTGTTTGTGTAAAACGTAACAAAATTAACCCATTGCTGTCAATGGCTTCGTTCTCACGAGTGTGTTTCTTGCGTCATTTCCTGCGCGTGAGAAAACACAGGTCCTGCCCTATATTTCTGCATGTTACGCAGAAAGCAGCCACAGAAGTCTATAGCAGGTTAAAAAAAACAAGCGGACAACCCTTGTTCATGCGCAAATAAACTCTATTCCCTCTGCTCTCAACTATAATTTCCACTCCAAACCGTCTCCTCTGCTCCTCTCCTCTAAGGCTTGATGCCCGGTTGGCTGTCAGCTCATGCCACAAACAGAACTATAATTTGCACCCAGCTGTCTGTAGTCCCCCTTCAGGCCATAATCACATAAGGTGTATGTGAGTATGCAGAGTATGCAACTGGAAGCAAAATACGCTGTGCAAAACCGCGGGGAAAAGAAGACATCTGGATCTCATTAGGCTAAATAGTATTTTAAATCATGGTAGGGGTGTGTCGTCTGCACGTATGAACAGGGCCTGTGTGCGCAGAAACCTATAGTGCTATGCACAGACAGGTGCATCTCCAGCTAGTTCACTGCTCAAATACATTGCGCTGAGGCGAGCATATTTGCGTACTTGGGGGTGCACAATAGTACGGGGTTTGAACTGTAAAAAAATGGAAGACTTCTACCTTGTACATGCACTAATACGCTTAGTTGCAGCGAGCCCTCAAACTGGGAAGCCTCAGCTGCATACAGCAGACGTTTGATACAAATATTTCTCCCACCTTGTTAGATATGATGAGCATTATTCTCATGGCATGTGCTAACCAGACTGACCTTTTTTTCGAACTCTGATGGAAACTGGATCTTAACTAGCTAGAGCAGGCTGAATGCTGAGTCTGCTGGGGGAATATATACTGTATATCAACCCATGCCGCCTGTCTGCTTGGGATAACATTGCATTCTGTCATCCCTGCTATGGAATGGAGCTGAAGGAATATCGGAAGAGTCCAGATTTAAAACAACTGTTGCTGACACGCCGTACGTTTCCAGAGCTCAGGAAATTGGATAATTTACTTATGGTCGATCCAAAGACAGACAAAATGTAAGACACAACTCTCAAAATTAGGACACTTTCAGACAAGCAGATTTTAAGCCTAAATTTGGTCCATGCTTTGTGGACTGTAATACAGAGCTGAAGTCAATCTATGTACTTTTTTACATGGGCGTATTTTTCATGTCCATGTTTTATAAATGCAGCACATGTTACTTTTCACCATATATGGATGAAAAATACACCCGTTACAGTATGTGGAAAGTGATTAAAACACGGATGCAATCAGATGTCATCAGTATGTGATCTTTATTGGCCACCGCAATACTTATGACATCCACTTGCGGTATCATCTGTAACACGTCCATATGGTATTACGGACGTCTTACAATAAGCTCATGTGAAACTGGCCTTATGCAGCCTGAATCTCTGAACTTAATAGGAGTCATTTATTTTTTATTATTACTTTTGCACAAAAATACCCAAAACATTAGGTTTTATAGAAGTCCTCTTAACAGTATTTCATCTTTATTTACTCACTGGGCAGTTAAAAGTCAAGATACTTAAAGTATTACACAAGTAGTATAAAGAAGCGTTGACCGTGACATCTGAGGGATTAAACAACTGGGTTGTATAGGCAATAATAAGCCTAACTAGATGTAGAAGATTAAATAGATGACCAAATGCTGGTTTAATCACTCCTTTTCTGGAAAAAAAGACCTGCATGTGTGACAAACAGAAATTATTCTCTCTGATTGATAAAGGAAAGGGGCGGGGGATGATAACATAGCCTTACAGAAGAGACAGAATGCTAACAGATCATTCTCACCCTGTTTGTCCCACCCAGACCCCCCTCCACAGTTAGTACATGCAATATGTTTTATGTCTAACTAGAACGAGGCTACCACTATGATTTTGGTCCTTTTTGAAAGCCAATACTCTTTCAAACAAGATCAAAACTGCAGCTCTAATCCCATACTAGCCAATAGAATAGTGCCCTCATTGCCCGTTAGGTGGCCAGGCTAAACTAGAAAGTCCGTCACTTCTAGTCAAAGCACCAGTCGGGCAAAACTGTTAGGTGGATGCAGCAAGTGTGAGCCTCTTAGGCCGTGCTCACAGTCTGGAAAGGCTATTGTTAAGTGCCTGTGAGAGCCAGTGTGACGGTATGTACCACGGTTGTGAACCTTGTGTTCTTATTGAGGTTACTAGGTGGTAGACCCTGTGACTTATGCCGCAGCACACAAAGGGGTCGGATTCTGCGTGTGGGAGCCCACAGCAGAATCAGGCCTGGACTGCAGCCAGCGTCCATGTGTACCTGTGATTTTTCTTCTTCATCTATACTGCGGATAGGTGTGGCGAGCTGCCATCCGACATGCGCAGTACGGATTTTTTTTAAAAATGTTTATTTTTCCTGTGCCGTCGGATGAATAGAAAGTTATTACAAAATGAGCAGCTTTTTATTTTACCCATGCCCTTCCTAGCATAGAGTTCGTCAAACTCAGTATTTGCATATTTGCTGATTTTCTGCAGTGTCCAAATAACTTTGTCCATAAAGTGTATATTATTGATCAAAAATGAAAGAAAATGTAAAATCCTTTTAGAAATCAGGGAAAAGAACGGACAGCACCGAAGCGATTTACATGCAGGCCGTGTCTAGTATTCCTATCGACCAGTGGTTATTATAACAACTTGATTTCCCATGGTACAATATGTAATTCAGACCTGCAGCTCCACAAAAGGGCATTAGTATTCCTATCTTGTTCATCAGGCAGCTCACTTCTTCCTTGCTAACCTGATTCCTGACAGTTGTGGATTTGTACTGCATGATCTCAAATCACGACACCTCATACAGTTCTTCTCCGGGAGGCATCCTGACAGATTTACTGATTAGCTGGGCTTCATTTACATTTTATTTCAGGGAAAGCAAAGCTGTAACCCTGTCATTGTTGTAGTCCAACTCTCACAAATGCTATTCTGACAAGGTGAAGTCCTATGAGAACAGCCGCTGTGCTTTACAAGAAGGAATATCGGCGCTTTACAAGAAGAAATCCGGACAGCTTACGGTGTATCTCAAATGTGAAGGATTTTACCGGAAGAAAAAGCGCAGATGTGAAGCCAACATACTGTGCATATATAACAGAAACTTAGCAATAAATATCCTTTGGCGTACGTACTATTAGCGGTACCTTTTTTCTGCTGCACTGAGAAATGTAGCGACAGAGCTTTTCTATGCAAGGGATGCTTCAGAAATATAAACAGCAATTGCATAAGTATGTCAGGTCTCCGTATTAGGACTGCAGGCCTCACGTAAAGGAAAAGCAAGGTTAGAACACATTCCCGCTCCTGCAACCCCACATATCTCCTATTATTAGGCTGTGCATTGGCGATTGTTCACTGCGTTACCCGCTGCGATAATCCAGCGATAATAGCATTGCTATGGAAAGCGCAGCCGCGGCGTCCACGAGCGGAGAATCATAGCGATTCTACGCTCGCGGGATCTAAATCGAGGCATGCAGCGATTCTCCGCGGAGATAAGCTCACTGCAGAGAACTGCTCCCCGACGGCTGAATATTGCTGGCAATATTTCGCAACCGTGGACAGGGGGCCCTAAGGTGTAATCCTATGGATGAGTGACATACATATGACTGCGATGCATTTTTTTTTTTGCTCCCATAGGTAATAATGGGCAATTCTTGCGCAGAATTGCCGCAATATAGGACATGCTGCGATTTTTCTATCTTAGACCATAAATATAACAGAAAAAATGCTCATGTAAATAAATGGACTGAAATTAATGGGTTCTTTTCATGTGCACGTTCCGTCAATGTCGCAATCAGACAGAAATTGCACCCAAAAACCGCCCGTGTGAATACACCGTTATATTTTTTCGCTAGGATAGCTTTAAGTTATGATACAGTGTATATGTTACATTGCTATAAGCCTTAGGTGAGAAGAATGAAGTTTCTGTAGCAGGAGAATCACATACCAAACTCTCTGGGGGAGGAAGTAAGTGCTTGAGAAAACAGCACTAAACAGGTGAAAACAAAGAATGAAGTGAGAATGAAAACACTGCTTGGCCTGAAGTGACCCCAGCAAGACATGAAGTAAAAAAAGACAGCAAGTAAATGTTTGTGGGAAAAGATGACAGTTAGAGTTGAGCGAACATGCTCGTCCGAGTATTAGCATACTCGATGGTGCTCGTTACTCGAGCGAGTACCATGCTGAATTCGACCCCTCACCGCATTACGTGCCAGCGTGCCAGCAGTATGTGGCTTGCTGAGAGAGAGAGAAAAAAAAATCGGCACCCGGCGGGTCCAATACAAAAATGCTTGAGTCCCCTATTGAATTCAATGGGGTTCGTTACTCGAATAGAGCTCTCGAATATTACGAAAAGCTCGACTTGAATAACGAGCACCTGAGCATTTTGGTACTCGCTCATCTCTAATGGCAGTCAATGCAACCTGGAATCTATAGGTAGAGTGCAGTCTAGAAAAACCAGCATCCGCGGTGCATTAAAAAAGTCAGCTTTATTCCCCTATTATACAATGTTCTACTATGTCGGTCTTATTATTCAATGTTTCAACTGTGTCCGTCTTGGTATATGCTTCAGAAGGACTGACACAGTGGAAACGGGGCATAATGGAGGAATAAGCTGATTTTTAAATGCACCGAGGATGATATCTTTGAAGGTTTTTCTCAGCAGAGATGAAAGACTGCATCTTCTTGGAAGGTAAGGGTACATAGGACTGATTTGCGCAAATATAGAGATAGAAATCTTTAGTAGAAGGAGTCTGGCAAATTGCTGAGATGGGGAAGTAAAGCCAGTAAATATCTATTTTGATATTTCTGAGCACACTAGAGTTCATCAATACTGGACAAGCCAAGCTTTGGCCTGGTGCATGTGGCCGTATTATGGATCCATGCTGTACTGATCCTGAACGTGGCACCTATAGACTGCTATGGCCCATCCTTTGCCTCTATAGAAGTACATGGTTGGCTTTTCTATCACTTCTTCTGTGAAACTCCACAAGAAAGGCATTATCGCATGGTCCATAGCAGTTTGTATTACAATGATTTTCTCTACTTGAAAGATTCATACAGCAGCACACAAAGTACCAATCGATCGTTTATACGGCATTGCAGACAGTGTATTACCATATAGGGTTAGTCTGTATAGGTAGCAATGCAGAATGCATGTGTCTTAGGGATCATTCACACAGGGGAATTTGCGCAGCTTACTTACATATGCAAAGAAATCATGACTATTAGAGCCCATGGTTTCCTATGGAAACTTTCAGACGAAGAAATTTTAGTTGTACAAAAAAAGGCACCTAAAAAAATAAGACATGAGGACTGAAATTCCCTGCTGCGTGCGAAAATAGGACCTGACCTATCTTTGGTGCTCAATGCACAGGAGTGTCTATAGACTCCTATGGGAGCTGGATAACGAGGGGTAGGGGGGAAGGTTGATAAGGTAAACATTCCAATTGTCTAGTTTAAACTTCTAAACAATCGTAATGGGCGAGGAAGGGAGATAAGGGGGAGGGAGGGCTGCCGCTCCACTAAACACAGAAGCACATTTTAAATGCCTCACTGTAAGCTCCTGTTAGTTTCCACAGGATGAGAGGACTCCCTGGGGGTTCCCCTATTCACAGTGGGGACTAACAGCAGTTTACAGCAGAGTTCAAGGACAGCTCTGCAGCTGTCCTTGAACTCTGAACAGCAGCACATTCTTCTGCCGCTTATCAACGGAGAACGAGGAATTCCCTGTAGCGGGGAGAGAAGGGATTTTCCTGCAGGGGAATCTCTCTCTTCCCACAGCAGGGATATCCCTCCAGCCCTCTTGAAATGAAGGGAGTCCCCAGTGATGAAGAAAAGCCCCGTGGGGCTCCTGGAGCGGCAGAGCTTCTTTTCAGTGACATGCAGCTTTCAATCGTGAATGGGCAATTTCACCGATAATTAAGCTTGGAACTTAATAGCTGGAAAGTGCTCATTCACACAATTTTTAGGGCAGCTAGCCGTGATTTTTTTGCACAGCTAACCTATGCATGCTTTTCACGCTTGTGTGAATGAGCCCTCAGGGTGGTTTCACATCTGCGCTCCGGGTTCCGCTCCGAACGAAGCGGAAAAGGGGAATCCCCAGTGGAAGAATGGCTTCGTCTTAGGACAGAACCAAACAGCTTCAGACAGACACCATTGACTATGATGAGGTCTATCCACTTTCCGCCTAGCTGCCTGAGTTTGGAGCAGCATTTGCGATGGAACCTCAGACCGGAGGATCCAAAGCAGGTATGAAACCGGCCTTTAACTCATCATAAATGATCCCAGTATCATAGGAGTGTTGTATATTATACCCAATGCACAAGCGTGTATTTGCACTGGGGATCCAGAGCGAGTGTTCGCCTCCGAATCCCCCAGCAAATACTGCCCATGGGACATGCTAAGCAAAACGCTTTTGCATGTCCACGATTGCCCGCTCGCGGGTGGAAAATCGCAGTAAGTCCTATTCTAGTGCGAGCCTCGCACAGGCAGCTTCCACTGCAGTCAATGGAAGCCATCAGCTCTGCGGTGAGTCACGGTGGATCCACGGTATCAAAGGCGCGCCTCTGCACTGCGCATGTGCTGCAGCGCGCCATGCGGCACATCCGCAGAGCAGAGATAATAAGATAAGACAGGTACGTGGGGGTCAGTGCTGGGACACAGGGTCTGATTCCGCTTCGAGATCTCAGCTCTCCTGTAATTATTAAATGAGTCAAGATAGTGAAGGAATTTGTGTCATTTTATGTTTTGTCTACTGTATCAGTTTATTGCTATTCCAGCTTTGTACGTTTCATTGAACGAGAACATTTCATAAACAGATTTTGCACTTAAAAATCTAAATCCCACATAGTTCCCATATAACTTATTCTTATCTGGAATTGATATACCAGCTGAAACCGGAGAGAACAGGCTGATTTATCTCAGCTCATGGTACTAATGATTGATCTATGAAAAAGACTTCAGAGATCTGCTGAGGATAAAAAAAGAAAACTATACAAGCACTCATTAATTATTGTAACATGAAATATTTAGAAAGGGTTTAATGAAAATAAAAAATAATTATCCTCCTGAAACGCTGAGCTGAATTCTAACAGTCCTTCTGTTTGACTCCTGAGATTGGCTGTCTTGTCTGAAAGTAAAAAACATATATAAATATTACGTAGAATACGTCTACCCATGATCTACCGCCTATCCTAATTTATGTTCATAGGAAAAAACAAGCAGAAAAAGAGGAAATATTCTAAAATGGCCAAACATATTTATTCACATATAACCTTTGTTTTTCATTATTTTGCAGGTTACTTCATTAATTTTAACGAGTTTTCACTTTTGCAAAATAGTGATACTACATAATTTAATTGGCCCAACTTATGAAATACATACCACCTCATGGCTGTTGTACACCTACAACGGTATTTTGTGCCAAACAGAGGCTGTGTCTCTCTGCCATCCTGCAAAAAGTTGTGTCTATAGTTACTTAGATCAAGCCTGCACAACATGCGGCCCACCAGAGGATTCCTTGCGGCCTGCGGACTGTGACATGACAGTTATGCCATGCTAGAGGTGCCACTACCACTGCCCTAAACTTTAACAGCTGCTAGTGGTAAAGTTCATGGCAGCAGTAGCAGTGCCACTAGCGTAGCATGACTGTGCAGGCAGTCCTTTACTAAAGGACCTTTAGTAAATGACAGTCATGTGACTATCACTAAGTTCAGAGAAGGACCTGGGAGCAGCGGTGTGCAGAATCTGAAATTTTATCCTTATAGTATAAATACTAACTATACTATACAGCTTCTTATACTTACTATATAGATACTATTGTAAAGATACTATGAAGTTTATAGTATCTATATTATAAGTATAAGCAGCTTATTCCAGCTACTTACTACACTACAACATTCAGAGAAGGCCCTAAGAGCAGAGGTGCACAGAATCTTTATATATAAGTATACTGCTCCCGGGAGCCTTCTCTAAATTGAATGCTGCCCAATGATAAAAGTTGTTCTAGAGGCCTAACCTTACTGCTGTAGTAAATAGCTGTAGTAAGGTACTTATACTGCTTACTTATTATAAAAGTATAAGTAGCATCTATAGAATAGATAGGTTTTAGCGGCCCACTTTGTAAGTAAGCTGCTAAAAAACAGTGACCCCCAAGTTTACCAATTTTAATTATGGCCCCTACCTACTGCCAAGTTGTGCAGGTCTGGTCTAGATGCTGCAGGACCCTTATTTTGGTGTCTGCACAGATATATTTTTTGTTCATTTTTTTCAATGTAGTCTTTGAAACTAAAACGAGGAAATTTCACAAAAAGTATAAAGGACATAATCTAGTTCTCTGCATTTTCAAATCCTCCCCTGGTTTTAGCATCACAAACTAAATAAAAAAGAAAACAAAACTTGATCAAAACTTGGATGTTTGGGCAGCCTCCAGTATTTTTGTAGGTCACATGGAACTGCTAAAGGTGTATGCTGATTAAACTTAGCATTAAACCAGAAGACCCCTTTAACACTTTAACACTCCATCACGTCATGGAGATTTGGGGTTTGTATGGAAGGGGTTTGGGAACTCTATACAATGTGGGTGCCAGCTGTTTCTTACAGCTAATACCTGCCCAAACCACAGGCAACATGAACCCAGGACAAATCTGCACATTGCCATCTTGTAGGTGTTATTCTGAAATGCTGCGGTGTTTCAGAATTAACAAACTTTAAGATTTGACTGAGTGATTTGGCAACAAAGTTCTTGAGTTGAAGAGGTGGCTCTTCCCCACCCACATCATGTAGACTGACAGCTCTCTTCCTGCTTTGGCTTGAGAGCTCCGTTGCCAAGTCACACAGTCAAATCTTAGTGTGTTTATTCCAAAATGACGGATTGTGCAATCCCAGATTCATATTGCCAGTGGTTCGGGTAGTATGAATCCGGAGACAAATTCCCTGTAAAGTATGCTTTCCATCTCTTAGGGACACTAAGTTAAAAACCCTACCCCTATTGAGGTGCAACCCCAGATATCAATTAACTATGCTTTCTCCTCATAACACCGCTAAAAAAAACAACCAACCATCCCTCTTCACCAAAAAATGTATCATCTTTCAAGTGGCAAGAGTCTGACTACTGCTTTCACCCAGGGGCCCAGGTGATTCCCAAGAAGTATCTTTATCCTTGACCTGGTAACCCCACTACTTGCTATATTTATATGGATTTTGTGATTGTATAACAACTTGTGCGAAATAACCAAATAATATATGATTTGTTTTCTGACTCTTTTTGCTGTTTTAATGTTTCCTTAAATATAAAATGAAAGAAAAAAATATCCAAAAGAACGGAGAAATTAAATTTCAACAATCATTAAAATAGCTAAATAATATCTAAAAGTTTGAACAAGGGTGAAATGTTTCTGGTCATGCAGGGTTATCCTATCATCACTGTCTCTAAGTTTAGTACTTCAATTATTTCTGAAATTAAAATAGACAGCAAATATCCAAAAAGCCTCCTTATTGTTTTCACAATCACATCCCTCTATCCCCTCCTTTTGCCTTTTAGTGTATGGGATGCATCCGGAATGCTATCTCTAGAACACCCTTCCCGTTCCATTGGACAATAGGTCAGTAGTGAACTTGGCAAATATCTACTAAGTAATCACAAAAACATAGGGAATCGTGCCATACTACTGTCATTTATAAAAATGTACAACATCAGAAATAAATGGATAGTTCCACCCATGGCCTACATAGATTTCTACACAAAGTGTTCCATTATTGCTGTAACTTGAATAATGAGAGTTCAAATGAAGTTATTTTATATGACAGAACCTAAAAAAAACACCTATACTTTAGTCAGATATATAATTTCAGTTTTCAAAAACAATTTTTTAGACCGTTTCTTTTTTTAGGTACTTGTCTGAAAATGGTAGATTTTTAAAAATTAAACCCAGTTCGCCATGCAGTACTCTTCCCGTTCTGTCTCTTTCCTGCTTGGGGTCCCCCCACTGATGTAACATTTACAGACTGTCGCAACCGGTTTACGGAATGTCACAGGCGCTGCAGCCAGTGACAGGATGCAGTGCTTCATTACGGAGCTCTGTTATTAGCGTACCGCTAGGGGTTGCAATTGCAAACAGGCCCCTGTGCTGCCGGCCACGTGATTGGTACAGCTGATAGTGTGTGGTTTTGGGAGGAGGAGAGAGGGAGAGAAGAGGAGGGGAGGCAGCGACCGCAGGTCGGCTCATGCAGAGGGGAGGACTGTTACCCGAGGAGCCAACAGCCAATTACAGGCTGCAGACTCCCAAGCCGCTCAGTCCTTGCACTGAGAGACTGTAGCTGTGAGTGGTCACAACTGCAGTCTATCAGTGCACTGCCAGACAGGGATTACCAGGGGACGGAGGGTCTAGGTCTCCTCTCTACTCACCTCTGGAGCAATGTCTGGACAGCCTGTAAATCATAGTCTAGGTGAACCTGTGATTGCATAGCATGGATCTGTTTTGGGAGGTGAAACTTTTACTTTTTTAAAATTGTTAACATGTTTGCCGATGTCCATTGGATAACCGTGATCATGTGACCAAGGACCATATTCCACCTTCACCCCCCCCCCCCCCCCGTGAAATCTCTAGGCCCTCGGCTTCCTTTTGCTGACGGGCTCATGCCCAGAAACTGGGGTTCATGGCTAAAGATCCCGTTGCGGGACAAATCTGGGAACCTTATGTACGTAATTACATCTCCCCTCATGGATATGATCTGTAAGGGGACATGAAACTTTAACTTTTATAAATTTTTTAAAACTTTTTTTTTTCTACTTTACATGATCACCGTTATTCATTGGATAACGGCGATCATGTGACTGGGGACCGCATACCGCAGCCCCCGGTGTTATCACCTTGCTCTCAGCTATGTTTGGTATTTTAAATTACCCGGGCTCTCTGTCCTTCTACGCATGTGCCTGATATTTTACTTCTGGCGTCCTTACAGGACCAGAATTCCATGGGACATCACGGAGGCTGGAGGTGTGTAGTTTCAGCTCCCCTCATGAATCCGATACGTGAGGTGAGATGAAGCTTTAACTTTAACTTTTTTTTAACATTTATGTGATCGCTGTAATCCATTGGATAACGGCAATTGCGTGACTGGGGGTCACACTTGCAGACCCCATGGCCTCAAGCTACAGAGCGAGCGTATTTTTACGGCCCTGTAGATTGAAGCACAGACACCCAGAACATAAAAAACCACGTATGGATGGTCACTAAGGGGTTGATTGAAGTTCAAAAATTCTACAAAAAACATGAACACAGCCTCAGGTTAATTTCACACAGCGAGTGCAAGAGCGGGCCATGAAACTCTGCCTGAAAGCACGCTCACTAATGTGCGATGTTCCAATGGATGTGAGACATTTTTGTGCTTAAACCAGCTCGCATCACATTGGGGGAGAAGCAATGCTTTTAGCTGCTGTGGAGGATCCATAGTGTTTCCCATTGTTTTCAATGAGCAAAACCTTGCATAGCATCGCTTAGACCTTGTACACCATGCGATACTGCGCTGACCCCATTAAAAATGACGGGC
Source organism: Eleutherodactylus coqui (assembly GCF_035609145.1). NCBI lineage: Eukaryota > Metazoa > Chordata > Amphibia > Anura > Eleutherodactylidae > Eleutherodactylus > Eleutherodactylus coqui. The sequence goes on along the minus strand of NC_089837.1, from coordinate 224,119,344 downwards.
GATGCGAGGCGTTTCAAGGGAACACCCAAAGACAGGACATGCCGTGATATTTTCGGGCGATGCAAGGGGGAAAAAACGCTCCTGTGTATGACCCCATTCAAAATAGTGGGGTTCATATTCGTGCACGATTTGTGCACTTCACAATTTCCAAATCTCCGATTATTTCCGATTATTCAATTCTAAGCGCAAAAGAATTAGCGTCCAAATTTTACGTACGTAATCTAATTCTCTCACTTCCCGATGTCATAGAAACTTGAAATTTGGCATAAGCATTGATTATGTCATAAATAGGAAAAGCTAATGGGTCTCAGCTCGATTTTTCAATTCCAACGTAAAAGAATTAGCGTCCAAATTGTACGTACGGAATCTAATTCTCTCACTTCCCGATGTCATAGAACTTTGACACGGGCATTGATTATGTCATAAATAGGAAAAGCTTACCGGTCCTAACTCAATTATTCAATTCTAAGCGCAAAAGAATTAGCGTCCAAATTTTACGTATGTAATCTAATTCTCTCACTTCCCAATGTCATAGAAACTTGAAATTTGGCACGAGCATTGATTGTGTCATAAATAGGAAAAGTTAATAGGTCCCAACTCGATTATTCAATTCTAAGTGCAAAAGAATTAGCGTCCAAATTTTACATACGGAATCCAATTCTCTCTCTTCCTGATGTCATTTTATATAAAGGAAACATCGCATGGTTAACTCCACGTGGTGTTTCCTGGGTAACGAAAAGAACCATGCAAAATGGTGAACATATTTCTTTCCTCGGTATCTCTAAAGTAACCACGACTTCATAAGATTTTCCATGTGAACACCAGATAAACACCAGTACCAAAATTAACTCTGGCGAAGCCGGGTATATCAGCTAGTCAGGTTAGGGGATACTTGTAATGGCTGAAAAATATATATGGCCCAGACACAACAGTGGTGGTCTGAGTTTTTTGTAATTTAAAAGCTAAACTGGTTATTCTGTATTTTTGGAAATCAGCTATAAACACTTGCATTAAAATAGCCCATTTTATCCCATAGAGATGCCTAAAGGTATAGAGCTGTGCCTAGCAATCAATAAAGAAGACAAAGCACCTAGCGTCAGCTAATTAGGGGGTTCTGAGAGTTGAACCCCACAAATCTGATATTGATGGTATCCGAAGCATAGGCCTTCACTATATTAGTTCTGAAAAACTTTTTATCATTACTACTGTGGTGGTAATGGGAAGCAGAATTTTTTTTCCACAGGCGAGACAATGATTAGTTCTGATACGGTAGATCTGATAATTTATACATAATTACTTGGCTGCAGTCCAAAATTCAGAATCATAGCAAAAACTGCTATATGTAAAAAACAATCTTACAACATATTAAGAGATTTTTCAATTTTTTTTTTAACAATACAAAAAGTTGCCAATATTGTAATTAACCATCTAGGAGTGGAAAGATTTAATTTATGGACACAGCTTGGCAAATGAAGGAGTCCTTACAAAGGTTTGCAGAGAAGTCTTTTTTTTTTTCTAGCGACATTGAAATCTCAGTTTGTCACCCAGGAAAAAAGTTACTATGGTAACACTGACAATGTGTTCATTATTTTCTACTGCTGTGACTGAGTGTGATGACGTCAACTAAGGTTGAAATCAACTTCTGACTTTGTCTTGGCCTAGGACATTGGTGACAAGACAAAACGGTTCTCGGTTAAACTTATTTTATGAAGCTTACTCTGTGAAGAATGATAGTAGTAAATACATCGGATACATTCTGTAGAAGTGAGAGAAACTAGAGCTTTATTCTCGGGGGATATTTAAAACATAACAACGGTTAACTTTTAGCTCATTGATAGAATAGCTTAGTATCCTATGGAATATTAAACTAAATGATATATTTACTCATATACATTACACCATTAAGAATGTTTATATTCAATTCTTAGTAGATGTCTGCCAATTTTACATACCGTAGACATGGCCATGTTTTTACCTGTCTACATTATTCATTAACAATGAGCCGGCATGGTAGAAAGCTGGTGACAACGTACATGTACGGACATCTGCTATTTTACATCTTACTGCAGGAGCAATTAAACCATCGCAAGTTTGGGGACTAAAAATATATCAAAATCGGTTTAAGAAAGTTTTATTAATTATTAAAATAAATAAGAGGTATAAAAAAAACAAAAAAACTTTGCCATGTTTTTGATTAAAAAAATCTACATAAAAAAAATCCCCAAAGCATATTTGGTATCACTGCATTAAAGTAACGCATTATTTATCTCACACGGTGAACATCATCAGAAAAAAAAAACAACAACAGAATCATGTTTTTTTTTGGTCACCTTAGCTCCAAGAAGAAAAGTAGTAAAAAGTTGCTTGTAGTCTAAATAGTGCCAATAGAAACTACAGGATGCCTCGTAAAAAAGGAGCCTCACACAACTATGTTGACAAAAAAAAAAAGGCACGGCTACTAGAAAAAAATTTACTTTTTTCAAAAGATATTTTATTTAGTAAAAGTAGTACAACTGAAAAAAAAAACCTATACGAGTTTGGTATGGTAGTAATCGTACTGACTCATAGAATAAAGCTATCATGTCATGTTTGCTGCAGTGTATATACTGTAGAAACAAGACTCCCCCACCCCCAAATATGATGGAATTGTGCTTATTTTTTTTAAGTTTTTCAGTACATTATATGGTACATTACATAGTACCATTAAAAAATACAAGTCATTCTAAACGGGATTACTGAAATTCTTTATCATGGCAACAAGGCAGGCAATACCCAGGTTCTGGAAGCAGAATGTAGATATATCGAGGTGCCTGGGTGGAAGCGATGGATGAGATTAAGCGCATGGAGGGGCTTAGACTTGCAGACAGTGAGGCAGGATATGAGGGCTTCTACCACACGTGGGCAGTCTGAACAGATATCCGGAATACCCCCATATTCACCAGATGGTTACAAGATGGCACATGTGAGTGAATTGCTGAAACATTAAAGGGGTTGTCCCGCGCCGAAACTGTTATTGTTTTTTTTCAATAGCCCCCCCGTTCGGCGCGAGACAAACCCGATGCAGGGATAAAAAAAAAAAACGGGTAGTACTTACCCGAATCCCCGCGGTCCGGCGTCTTCATACTTACCTTGTGAAGATGGCCGCCGGGATCTTCGCCCTCGGTGGACCGCAGGGCTTCTGTGCGGTCCATTGCCGATTCCAGCCTCCTGATTGGCTGGAATCGACACACGTGACGGGGCGGAGCTACGAGGAGCCGCTCTCCGGCACGAGCGGCCTCATTCAGCAAAGGAGAAGACCGGACTGTGCAAGCGCGTCTAATCGGGCGATTAGACGCTGAAGATTAGACGGCACCATGGAGACGAGGACGCTAGCAACGGAGCAGGTAAGTTAATAACTTCTGTATGGCTCATAATTAATGCACGATGTACATTACAAAGTGCATTAATATGGCCATACAGAAGTGCTTACCCCCACTTTGTTTCGCGGGACAACCCCTTTAAACAGAAGCGGTTGTCCCTACCTGGATTTCCCCTTCCCCTCCCTTCTTTTTCCTGACCCATTCTTTCCCTATATGTGTGATTTATATTATGTAAAGAGTTATATTATTGGCTACAAACAACGTTCCTAACTGGGGCTTATAACTTTTTTTTTTAGTAAAGCTTGTTTGATAAAGCCTTCTAATACCATCCATATCACTTAATGTTGTGTATATGATGTTTATGGAAAAATCAATAAAAACTTATTGAAGGAAAAAATACAACTCATCATGCAAAAAAACAACCTCTCAGACAGTTAGGTTGATGGATAAATAAAAGAGTCATGGTTTCTTTTAGAGTGGGGAGCAAAAAAAGAAACAAGAAAGATGGATGCATCCTTAAGGGGTTAAAATGTACACACTTACTGTTCAGGAGCCGGAAATCAATAAAAGGGTACGAGCCACGGCGTTCAGAGAGAACCCCCGTTGGACCTCTCACTCGAGCATCTCCTGTAGGAAATAAAAAGCATAACAATTAGAATTTTCACCTTACAATAGACAATAATGAATGGTGAAGCCACATGTAGCAGCCAAAGATAGGCAGTACAACAACACAATATTTTGCTGAAATCTTCATAGCTTTACAATATGCATTGGGCTATTGGTTCTAAAGAGAATACATCTTAAATATCTGCAAAAAAATATACGCAGCCAAAGAATCTGCATTGCAAAGCTACCTTGGCTGATTTGTGCCTACTAACACAAAATACTATTAGGAAGCATAGTAACATAGTCTGTTAGGCTGAATGAAGACTATGTCTATCTAGTTCAGCCTGTTTTAACCCCCCCCTGTTGGTCCAGGGGGAGGCAAAAAAATACCCCAGTGAGCTAATTAACTCCTATGGAGGAAACAAATTCCTTCTTGACTCCATAATGGCAATCAGAGTAATCCCTGGATCAACATTTGAGATCAGCAACCCCGCTGGTCACCTAATGTCTATATCCTGTAATATCGTAGTGCTCTAGAAAGACATCTACTCCCCTCTTACACTCTTCTATGGATTTTGCCATCACCACATCCTCAGGCAGAGAGTTCTACAGTCTCACTGTTTTTACATTAAAGAACCCCCTTCTATGTTGGTGATGAAAGTACTGTTGTACCTTGTCACCACCAGAAGCTGGGAGTTTGACAGGGCATGCATTGAGAAACGCCCATGTCACACCCCTAGCTCCCTTACAATCTGCTTGGGTGCACACAAAATGTTCTGCAGCCTCCTCTCCACGCAATGTGGCCTCCTGTTCTACCGATGCACACTGTCACAGGGTTCCCCACTGCTCTGGCTGCCGTACTCTCTACTGACCACTCCCACTGCTGACTGGCACCTCCACTTCTGTTTCCCCCGGTCAGGTGCTGCTGGCGGGGACCACTGCATAATTTTGTTCACCCTCCTCTTTACGCCACCGGTGGTCAGGGAAGATGCAACGCGGGAAACCTGCTCCGGGGAGAGTCTTGTACCTAGCATTGTCTGCATTGACTTTAGCCTGTGCTGGAGGGTTAGGGATAGTTTTCCTGTAAGCCTTAGATTTGCTGTAAATGCTTCCATATTACAGGTGTAACATGGAAGAATTTAGAGCTAATAATGTAAGTCTAACTGGAAAAAGAACCCTAACCCTCCATCCCAGGCTAAAATCAATGCAGACACTGCAAGGACCTTCATGAAATCAGTCAATCAGGAGCTAGGGGCATGACAGGGGAGTCCCTCCATGCAAGCCCTGTCAAACGCCTAGCTTCCGGTGGTGACAAGGTACAATAGTACCGGTGATGTAACCTGCTTTCCTCTAAACGTAGAGGATGTGCTCTTCTTACCGTCGCAGTCCTGGGTATAAACAAATCATAGGAGAGATTCTTGTGTTGTCCCCTTATGTATTTATACAGTTATTTGGTCGCCCCTTAACCGTCTTTTTTCCAGGGTAAATAATCCCAATTTTGATAGCCTCTTTGGGTATTCCAGTCCTCCCATTCTGTTTATTAATTTAGTTGCCTTTCTTTGAACCCCCTGAAGCACTGCAACATCTTTCCTGAGCATCGGTGTCCAGAACTGTACACCGTATTCCATGTGAGGCCTGACAAGTGCCTTACATAGAAGAAGGATAATGTTCTCATCCCTCGCCCCTATGCCTCTTTTAATACACCCAAATACTTTATTTGCTTTTGCAGCAGCTGGCTGGCATTAAATTGCTCCAGTTAAGTCTACAGTCAACTAGTACTCCCAGGTCTTTTTCCATATCGCTTTTTCCTAGCAGTTTCCCATTTAATGTGTATTGGTGACATCCGTTTCTCCTGCCCATGTGCATAACCTTACATTTATCAACACTGAACTTCAAGCCCCGAGCATATCTAGGTCCTTTTGTAGCCGTACATTGTTTTCCGTTGTATTAATTGTCTTGTATAATTTTGTATCATCTGCAAATATTAATATCTTACTGTGCAGTCCCTCTATCAGGTCATTGGTAAATATATTGAACAGAATGGGGCCTAATACTGAGCCCTGTGGTACCCCACTAGCAATGGTGGCCCAATCAGAGTACGAACCATTTATTACCACCCTCTGCTTTCTATCTCTGAGCCAGTTCTTTACCCAGATACACGTTTTCGCCCAGACCAAGCTGTCTCATTTTACATATAAACTTATTATGCGTTAGTGTCAAATGCTTTAGAGAAATCCAGATATACGAGACCAATAGACTCTCCCAGGGCCAGCCTAGAACTTACTTAATCGTAGAAGGTGATCAAATTGGTCTGACATAATAAACTGCTCATGAACCCATGCTGATGAGGAGTTATGCCGTTATTTACCTTGAGTTTTTCTCGGATGGTGTCTCTAGGAAAACCCTTGAATATTGTTTTAGATATTGAAGTGAGACTTACCTGCCTGTAGTTGCCAGGCACTATTTTAGACCCCTTTTTGTATGCTGGAACCACATTGGCAATGTGCCAATCCATTGGTACAACCCCAGTCTCAATATTGTCCTTAAGCATAAGAAATAGCGGTCTGGCTATCTTGTCACTTAGTTCTCTTAGAACCCTTGGGTGTATTTCATCCAGGCCTGGTGATTTATAGATTTTGATCCTCTTTAACCAGCTCAGTACTTCCCCTGTGTTAGGCATGCAATATTTAGCTGGGTGTTCGTTTTATTCCCCTGCATCTTGTGTGGCATTTCATTTTCATTTATGAATACACTAGAAAAAAACTATTTAATAGATTTGCCTTCCCCCTATCGTCTTCTATGGTTTTTCCTTCATTATTTGTTAGCAGGCCAGTGCTCTCAGTGCAAATCCTTTTACTATTTTTATACTTGAAGAATCATTTAGGGTTGTTTTTGCTCTCTTTGGAGATCAGTCTTTCTGCCTCCTCCTCAGCAATTTTTATCTTTTCTGTACATATTAGTTTTTTTCCCTGTATGATTTTAGCACTTCTTCGCTGCCTTCTTGTTTTAGTAGTTTAAAAGCTTTCTTTTTTTCGCTTATAGCCCCCCTTACGGTCTTGTCGAGCCACATTGGTTTCCTTCTACTTGTTGTTCTTTTATTTTTAGGGTATGAACTGCTCACATGAGGTAATTAGGATGTTTTTAAACTTTTCCCATTTGTCGTCTGTACTGTTATTTATGAGGATGTTGTCCCAATTAATGTTACCGATAGTTCTGAGCTGATCAAATTTTGCTTTACTAAAGTTATTTTTTGGGCACTCCCTGGTAAGGCTTCTTGTTGAATGACAGCTGAAAATTAATTAGATTGTGGTCACTATTTACCAAGTGTCCCTCAACCAGCACCCCGGAGATTCTGTCTGGTTTGTTAGTTAATAATAAGTCCAGAGTGGCCCTCCCTCTAATTGGCTCCCGCACAAGTTGGGTAAGGTAGTTTCATTTAATTGTTCTCAAGAACTTATCACCCTTGTGAGACTTGCAGGTTTCATCTTCCCATATTATATCCGGATAGTTAAAGTCCCCTATAATAATTACTTTGTTGCGGTTTGACACCTCTTCTATCTGCCTTAATAGTAAGGTCTCAGTTTCTTCTGTTGCTTTTGGTGGCCTATAGAAAACCCCTATCAGAATTTAGTTATTTTTTTCTCTCTGTATTTCTACCCACAGAGATTCCACAAATTCATCTCCTGCGCCTATATCTTCCCATAGCTTCGGCATTAAGTACGATTTAACATACAGACACACCCCGCCCACTTTCTGTTCCCCACGGTCTCTTCTGAAGAAATTATAACCCTGTAAATTCACCGCCTAATCACACTTATCATCAAGCCATGTTTCCGTTATTCCCACTATATCATAATTTTCATCAGGCATTCCCACTTTAAGCTCACCCACTTTACCGTTCAGACTTCTTGCATTCGTTGCCATACAATTTATACAGTTGTTGTTCTTTATATTCTTTGTGCTAATAATGGTACTATTAGCTGTTCTGTCAGTTCTAGCTGTACTAACCTCAACCACTGGTCGACCTTCATTCCCATTACTTGGTCCCAGGTCGCTATCCACACTGTCTACCCCCCTGTTTCTCTTTAAGCATTTGGTAATATTCTGATAACGTTGAAATACATCCAAATTCTGCAAACTCATAAGATCTATTTCTCCGGACAACAATATTATGAGCTTGTATTTGGTCTGCTTTAAACAAGATTTATATCTGTCATAGGCCCATTTAACCCCTTAAAGACTAGAGTATTTCGGTCCTAAAGGACTAAACACTTTTTAGCAATTTTGCCCATGTGGTGGTTTTATGGCCCTATTTTTTCCCCTTGCTTGCCAAAATTTATTTTTGCTGTGTTCTTTTGCGTTAGGTACAGGGCTATTTTTACTACTTTTTTCACTCAAATTATTTCCATTTCTTTCTTTTATTAGGGGTAGTGTTTGAAATAAAAAAAAGAAAAAACTTATTTTTTTTAATTTATAGTTCTTTATTTTTAAAATTATTATATTTAGATGAAAATAAAGAATAGGAATGCAATTGACATTTTGTTTTGGATGTTATGATATATATTTTGTACAATCTTGGATTACTGTGCCAATATGGTGACATTTTAGGTTGGCTTCATTGGTGGGTCGTTTTATTTTTTTAGTACATATTCAATTTTATTCTGCAGTTTTTCTTTTTACTTATTTTTGAAACTATTTTTTACCTCTGTGTTCCCCATTAAGTCATAGAAGACCCCTTGGGAACATTCATATAGCTTTTTTATATGACCCTATTCAAAAGAATGGGGTTTATATTCGTGCGAGATTTGTGTCACAACACACAAATCTTGCACAATTTTCTCGGCCATGTGAAAGCGGCCTAAGTGGAACATCCATAGGAGCTCCAGTTACTGGCAAAAGCATCCACCTGTCGTACATGTGTTGAACTCAAGGTTTTGTTTGCCTTTTCTGGCCTGCCACTTCATTATATGTGGTCCGTGAAAAGTTCCAGGTGCAGAAGGACCAGCTCTCCACTTTCCCAGATGACACGGTCAGCGCTTGGCAGAAGGGGCAATGCCAGCTAATGGGGCAGATGCCATCTTGAATTCTGAGCTCTGGCACGTAACTTCACACCACTCTGTTTAACAACTGACAGATGGAGGTACAACTCTGACAGCCCTACCCAGGCACCTAGCCATATTTTAAGCATAATAGAATACATATCAGAAGTTAAAAGTGAGACATTTTTCTATTTAATTTTAAAAATTAACTCATTTAGGAAATTAAGATAAGAGCTAAAAAAGTTGGGACGGGGTTAACAAAAGGCTGGAAAAGTAAGTGGTACTAATGAAAAACAGCTGGAGGGTCAATTTTCTACAAAGATACATAACACTATATAAAGTCAGCATGTTAGAGAGGCAGAATCTCTCAGAAGTAAAGATGGTTAGAGGTTCACCAATCTGTGAAAAACTGCGTCTAACAATTGTGGAGCAATTTCAGAAAAATGTTCCTCAATGTAAAATTGTGAAGACTTTGAACATCCCACCATCTACAGTGCATAATATCATCAAAAGATTGAGAGAAGCTTAAGAAATTCATGTTCACAAGGATAAGGCCGACAGACAATATTGGATGCTCGAGATCTACAGGCCCTAAGGCGGCATTGCATTAAAAACCGTCATGATTCTGTAAAGCAAATCACTGCATGGGCTCAGGAATACTTCCAGAAAGCATAGTCTGTGAACACAGTTCACTGTGCAATCAAAAAAGGCAAGTTAAAGCTGAATCATGCAATGAAAAAGCCATACATCAACACAATCCAGAAACGCTGGTGTCTTCTCTGGGGCAAATCTCATTAAAAATAGGCTGAGGGAAAATGGAAAACTGTTCTGTGGTCAGACTAATCAAAATTTAAAATTCTTTTTGGAAACCACGGATGTCGTGTCCTGCGTACTCAAGAGGTGAGGGATAATCCAGATTGTTGACCACTAGACTAGAACCTGTATGCCCCCATGTCCGCCCGTATCACAACTTGTATCCAAGCTAGAGGTGGTACAACAGCGTACTAGAGCCTCCATGCCCACCTGTATCACATCTGGCATCCAAACTAGAGGCGGTACAAGAGGGTACTAGAGCCTCCATGCCCACCCATATCACATCTGGCATCCAAGCTAGAGACAGTACAACAGGGTACTAGAGCCTCACTTCAAGTGTTAAGTTTTTTGCAAAAAATGATCCTTTTGCTCTGATATTGCCACTTACTCACATCACACATAAAAAGTTTCATTTGATTCCGACAACGTCTTCTAGGTGCTTCATTTTTGGGGGGCAGAGAGTTCACATAAATATTAATTTTAAAAAACGTTGAAACTGGAGATGAGTGACTTCTTAATAAACAAGGCTCCTCCCCCTCCCCCCCCCCCCCCCCGGGTGTGTAATTCAAGACTCATGCACATGGCATCAACTGTGCAAAGGTCTTCTACAGCAGTTCTCAGAACCTGAAACCAGAGGTATACAGAAGCACAATACAGTAATATACATGAGACGTACCCTGTGAATTAACAACTACTAGAATATAGGGAACATATTTGATATTTGCTATTTTGGGGATTACGCTTAACTGTAAAAATCTTTGCAGACCACAGTAGTCAGAATATGTGCATAAAGAAAGACAATATTAATTGCCCCAGCAAGAAAGGAAATAATGCACAGGTTCCATAAACACTGAGAACAGGAAACAAAAAATTGTACAGACAGCAACAGACAGGATACAGTGATGATTATGAACCAGTTTCCCTTCAACTGTCCTTATAAAGAGAGGAAAATTGTCTTAAAAGTGCTGTACTATACTAAAGCTAAGGACACTTTATGCCATGTACAAATGGTAGTAGTATCCACATTTATCACTTAATATGCTTAGAGCAGGGATTACTAGGGACATAGGCTGTGTTAAGGTTGGGACATCGATATATCGCTAATGCTTGGGAGATACTTTTCATTGCTATTGTTATGTCCGATATATCGGTAACATCGATAGTTTAAGGCGATATAATACCTATTTTTGTAAAGATGAAACGTGTTTTGTGGTCTAGTGACCATATTTTCTTTCTTTACATTCCGCCCTTTCCTTTGTGTCGGTACAGGATGTAGTTTCGCTCGAGGCAGTAATGAACTTATAAACAAGTTCTAGAAACTTTTGGAAAGTGTGAGGTGACTCTGTCACCAATAAGGTTTGCTTTAGGCCAAACGACTCTCAGAAAAAGTGGGGTCTTAGGCCCCTTACCCACATGCGTTTGTTCATCTCATTAGACGAGGGCTCTGAACGCTTGCGTCTAACGCGATGGCTGAGGGCAATGCTTTCTAAATAAAAGCATTTCCACATGCAGATGGAGGGCTGCGCTGAATGCACAAAGATCACATCCAGAAAAGGAGACGCGACATGTCGTGTGTTCAGCGTCTAACGTGAACACAGTGTCCATAGAAAAGATAGGAGACCCATCTAACGCAATTACAATTGCGTTCAGGGCACTGCGTTCGCATTACCAGGCCCTGCATTGTTTACAAGCTGCCATGGAAACCGTTGGTCCCTTAGGGGAACTTGAAAAAATGCAGGGCACGCAGCCCCACAAACACACAGTGATCATGCTCTCATCCCGTCAGGTCCAGCGGCCAGCTTCTGGCTTCCTTTTAGCTGGCAGGAACTTGTTTCAGTGTGTTTGTTGGCTCATTAGATAACGATTATTGGGGCCAATGATAAAAACGTCTTTTCATATACCTCATTTTAATTCTATGTTTCATCTGTAATTTTTTATTTTCATTTGTTGCTTCAAAATATTTTCATGTTATTAAGGGCTCCCACCCACTGGCGTTTTTTTCTCCACTGAGCTGCGAGAGTAAGTGAAAACTCTCGCAGAGCAGTGCGAGAAAATCGCTGGGATATCGCTGCGACATCGCCAGTCTTTTTAATGGGGCCAGCGGCAGCAGCGCTAGCCCCATTGAAAAGAAATGGAGAATGCCGCAGACACCTGCCACAGCTGTGACAGAAGACTGCGGCATGCTATCCCACTGCTTTCAATGGGATCGGCACTGCTGCCGATCCCATTGAAAGCAGTGGTTTCTGACAAGCCCCGCAGAATGATTATCAGAGAAGGGCTTGAAATATAAGCCCTTCGCCGATAATCATCAAAAAGTGGTTAAAAAAATAATAAAAAAGTTACTCACCTCTCCTGCTGTCAGCCGCGTCCTCCTGCTGGCTCCCCGGCACTGCTGTCCAGCACTTTCAGCAGACGGGGATTTAAAAATCCCCGCCTACTGAAAGGGCTGTGCAGATTGGCTGAGGGCTCAGCCAATAGCAGCTACTGCTTAGCTATTGGCTGAGCGCTCAGCCAATGACAGATAGCTCTTAGCTATTCATTCATGAATAGCTAAGATGTTGCGTCGATGTCCCAACCCTAGGCTGTGTTGTGAACCATGCCTCATGGTTGGCCCGAATGTCTCTTGCGTGCAATGTCTACCACAGTCTTGGAACTTGACTTATGAGTCAAGGGGTCTTTTTTTGAAAATAAGGAGTCTTTAAGGCTGTTTACATATGTAAGGCCCCTCCAGTTTCATTTACCTTGGGCGAAATACAAAAAAGCTGGTGGAAAACAGATGACAAAATTTATATCCGTTTCCTAAGCGGTCAGTTCTGTGTCCTGCATCATTTTCCTGCTGATCGTCTTTCTGGGCTGGACAGAGAAATAGTGCAATAGTAATCTTACAGCCAACTATGGACAATAAGACAGGTACACAAAGCGTGCAACCTTCTCACCATTTGTATTTGGCTCGGGCTCTGACCGAACATAAGTGTTATATGTGAACGCACCTTCAGTATCTTCACATGTCGGGTTTGATACTGGTTTCAGTGCGGATTCTGCACCACAATCTGATCATCTGCACGTTAATAGGGTTTCTACAACCCAGTACACATGGTAGGGGAACATTTCAGTACAAAAAAATCAGCCACAGAAATGAGTTACCATGGTACTTATTTGCATGGAAAAGTCGTGGATGAGCTGCACTGGACGACAAAGCTTAGACAAATAGTTGTGTAGGCCTGCAACATGTCTGTCGCAAAAATACGAGTGTCAGCTTTGGATTTCTTCTGGGAAATACTTGTTGAATTTGATGGCCATACATGCATTGCTACATACTGATTCCTTCTTGATCTCTCCACACTGACATGAGGTATGAAAGTCTTGTCATCTACCACAGTATTAAGCCACGTGGATACCATGCTTTCCTTCTACAAGCTACTACTCCAGTGTTCCCCAACTCCAGTCCTCACGGACCCCCAACAAGTCATGTTTTCAGAATTTCCTCAGTGTTGCATAGGTGATGTGATTATTGTCAGTGCCTCAGACATTGTCACAGGTGTTCTTACTATGGCCGCCTACAGATGGCTGGGTCGGATACCGCTGGAAGAATTCTCACAGAGGGATGCAGTCCCGTGCCCCTGCAGAGGCCTGCGGCTCACCTATTCCCGGTGTCTTCATTCTCTGCGCTGTGTGCTGGCCAGCCGGTGCATGTACGGAGAGGAGCCAGCCCGTCACCACTGCCATTTCTGTGCGGGCCTGTGCAAGACCCGCATAGAAATAGAACATGCTGCGATTTGTTTTCACGTGGACAAATCGCGGCCGTCTGCCTAGGATTGCGTTTTCTAATGCAATCCTATGGCAGCGGCCACAGGCGGAAATTCTGCGGGAAATCCCGCTGCTGAATTTCCGCCTGGATGCAGGGGGCCTCTAGGATATCCTGAAAACATGATTTGTTGCGGTGCCTTCAGGACTGCAGATGGGAAACACTGTACTGCTCAAACAACATCATACTACAAGGTATTATGCTAGGTAGTACTAAGGTTTATCTAAGCAGAGTGCTTAAACTTTCTAATGTACTGAATCATCCGTTGTAATGCAGTCAGTGAGCCCAGATCTTGTGTTGTTCAGACAAGAGTGTGTTCATCCATACAAACAGAGCTGGTAGCCGCTAGTGGTTAGTCACTTGACATCACAGTCATGTCCAGGTGACCAAAACAAATTCTCTGCTGGGCCGCATGTTGTGCTGGCCTGTTGTAGATAGATTATAAACCTATAGAGATGAGCGAGCATACTCGCTAAGGGCAATTGCTCGAGCGAGCATTGCCCTTAGCGAGTACCTGCCCGCTCGAGAGACAAGGTTCGGGTGCCGGCGCGGGGGAGCGGTGAGTTGCGGCAGTCAGCAGGGGGGAGTGGGGGGGAGACAGGGAGAGAGAGATCTCCCCTCCGTTCCTCCCCGCTCTCCCCCGCAGCTCCCTGCCGCCAGCACCCGCACCTTGTCTCTCGAGCGGGCAGGTACTCGCTAAGGGCAATGCTTGCTCGAGCAATTGCCCTTAGTGAGTATGCTCGCTCATCATTATAAACCTATAATAAGTCCATATCATGATTACCTTACCTTGGATCTGAATAACAAGAAATATTACCTACATTCCAATGACACCATGCCTATTCAATCATTACAAAGTATCATTTATGAAAGATCCATAGGGTATTAAAGAACACAGTTAAAGGGGTTGTCCCGCGGCAGCAAGTGGGTCTATACACTTCTGTATGGCCATAATAATGCACTTTGTAATGTACATTGTGCATTAATTATGAGCCATACAGAAGTTATAAAAAGTTTTTTACTTACCTGCTCCGTTGCTAGCGTCCTCGTTCCCATGGAGCCGACTAATTTTCGCCCTCCGATGGCCAAATTAGCCGCGCTTGCGCAGTCCGGGTCTTCTGCTCTCTTCAATGGAGCCGCTCGTGCAGAATGCCGGCTCCGTGTAGCTCCGCCCCGTCACGTGCCGATTCCAGCCAATCAGGAGGCTGGAATCGGCAATCGACCGCACAGAAGAGCTGCGGTCCACGGAGGAAGAGGATCCCGGCGGCCATCTTCACCGGTAAGTATAGAAGTCACCGGAGCGCGGGGATTCAGGTAAGCGCTCCGGTAAGCTTTCTTTAGGTCCCTGCATCGGGGTTGTCTCGCGCCGAACGGGGGGGGGGGGGGGGGGTTGAAAAAAAAAAAAAACAGTTTCGGCGCGGGACAACCCCTTTAAGGTTTATTCACATCTGCATCATAGCTTCCGCCGCAGATCCAGAATGAAATGCCAGATGAAAAAGTTGCGCATGCAGGACTTTTTCGTCCAGTAAATTGTTGGACAAGTGGAGGAACCAAAGAGATCCCAATATAGCCAATGAGAACCATTCAGCACAGTTTGGTTCCATTATAAAATGGATCCGTTCATCCAGGGGTACAGAGAAAATGAACAGCTCACCAGCAAGGTGCACGGACTTGACCGGAATCAAGTGCAGAAGACAGCAAGATGCATAGTGATGCTATGACTAAGAGCTGCTGTGACAGCTTGAAACGCGTGACAGCTTGAAACGCGTGGGTTTGTCCGTCCAGATAGAATTTTAACATGCCTCAATACAGCCTCGATTTTATGGATGCTGGATCCTTTTCTTGCTGCATTCATTTAGGGGATTCTGTTTTCCAGTTTCCATAACAGAGTAGGAAAATGGAATGTCTAATGCAGATGTGAATAGAGCCTAAGAAATGAAAACAACAAATAGAGCAGTGCATGTGAGCACGTAAGCGTCAAAATGAAAATACGGTCAAAAGTCCGCTACATATTACGCACGGTTCACCATTATAACTACCATGGTTTACTGCACCCACAATTTAATCAGAAAACTCACAATTAAGTTCTATTACATTAATGTAACTTGTGGCACATTTGCTCTAAAGTTTGATCCTTAAAAGCTAATCCCTTGTTCTGCACACTCATGGACAAAGTGACCGGACAAGGAAGGATATCACAGTCTACCACCACAATTGAAGGGGAAACAGATCTCTGTGAAGCATATTACATAGGTACGTTTCTTCTCAGACCGCAATGTACACAGATATATCCTGGACAGATCTGTCTCCAGACACAGTTGGGAGCAATACTGAAAACAAGATTAAAAGGAGATGGAGTCACTCAGGGAAACCAATCTGATGTATAACCTGGCCACTTTTACATATACTGCAGGGATGGATGAAGTAGATTGGTGTCTGTGAGGTAATGGCATGCCAGTGTGATTGGTTCATCGAGCGCTGCCTCTGATTGGTGGAGCCGTGGCACTCAAGAACCAATCAGAGGCAGCATTTCCTGGAGGCGGGGTTTATCAAACTCCTGACCAGGCAGTCTTGACAGAACACTTAAAGGGGTTGTCCCGCGGCAGCAAGTGGGTCTATACACTTCTGTATGGCCATAATAATGCACTTTGTAATATACATTGTGCATTAATTATGAGCCATACAGAAGTTATAAAAAGTTTTATACTTACCTGCTCCGTTGCTGGCGTCCTCGTCTCCATGGTGCCGACTAATTTCCGCCCTCCGATGGCCAAATTAGCCGCGCTTGCGCAGTCCGGGTCTTCTGCAGTCTTCTATGGAGCCGCTCGTGCAGAATGCAGGCTCCGTGTAGCTCCGCCCCGTCACGTGCCGATTCCAGCCAATCAGGAGGCTGGAATCGGCAATGGACCGCACAGAAGAGCTGCGGTCCACGGAGACAGAGGATCCCGGCGGCCATCTTCAGCGGTAAGTATTGAAGTCACCGGAGCGCGGGGATTAAGGTAAGCGCTCCGGTAAGCTTTCTTTACCTCCCTGCATCGGGGTTGTCTCGCGCCGACCGGGGGGGGGGGTTGAAAAAAAAAAAAACCCGTTTCGGCGCGGGACAACCCCTTTAAGACAAGTGCTGGAGATGCAGAGAAGATCTACATCGAAGCCGAGCAGCGCCGCTTAGGTGATGTATTTGTTTGTTTGTTTTTTAACGCAGCTAGGGCTTATTTTAGGGCTTTTACAGTAGGATTTGCTACTATATGGAAATATAGAGCAGGCCGCGTGTCCCGTGTGAAAGCAGCCTAATGTGTAGGAAATGATAATGCATGTTAACAAGATTGGGGCAGGGGTAGCACCATACACATATGCTAACATTACAAATAAAGGAAGTGCTTTGACTCCCATGAGTATAAAGTAACAAATAGTGACATCTAAAAAATGTCATTAATGATGGATATATGTTCACAGCTACTCTTTGGCTATAGCCATTACTTAAAAATGAAATACATCTTTTCTTGCAAGTGTGCACATTTTGGTTATTCTAAGCTTATTATTATTCAGTTTTGTATGAAAAATACCTTCGCAGACAGAACATTCCAACAATATGTGCTCCGCAAAAACCCCTTGCCCAGTTCCTGAAAAATGGAAAATGTTGAATGTCGGCTAGCCACCCACAGTGTAGCCACATTACACACCTAGTTATGGAGTCCCCAAACTGGGTGCCTCAATTATGGCATTTGTGTTATGTGATATTGATCAGTGAGAAATAATCACCAACCCAGCGAAGTTTATATATAGTGTTGCCCGCTGCAAGGCTTCGTGATGTGAGACACTACCATCGTTGTACGCTTTGTTTACTTAGTATGTAGGCAGCTATTTGTAACACCTTATACCAATGTAAACCTTTCAGACTGTGGCATTTGGCTGGAAATGTGGGTGGCATTGCTGAGCTATTTCTCAAATGTTCTCCTTCTGTTTTGTTCAATTCATGGAAAAATGTTAAAGCCACAACTAGCTTAATTTTATAAGATTTCAGAATCAGTGTTTGCAGCCTGTCGTTAATCATGCCTCATCTCCACAGGCATATAACAGTTATATAGCAAAAACTCTGAACTGATGGTTCCTACTGCATGTAACCTACTATGGAGTGTCATTGTCATACAAATACTGATAAATAAGATTTTCTACACCATTTAACATACACTTGTTAAAAAATACTAATGAGGCCACTTAACAATTAGTTTAAAAACAATAGTGGCTTCAATGTGTCATTGATGTTCAGTGTCTCTCCAACTTTACATTATTAACCCCTTGAGTGGCACGCCCGGAAAAGTTCCGTGACGAGCTCCACTGCTCATAGCAACATAGCCCGGAAGATTTCCGGGCTATGTATCACTATGGGAGCTGCAGAGCACAATGCCACAAGCTGTGACATTGTGCTCTGCCTGCACAGACCCCCACAGAGCAGTGCAAGGGCTTTGAAAAACCAGCAGAAGATATTGCCGATATGTCGGCAACCTCCTGCTTTGTTTACAGGTTGCCATAGAGACCATCGGCTTGTCAGAAGCAAGCCGATGGTCTCTGTGGCAGGGAGAGCTGGTTGTTAGCTGTCAGAGGACAGCTAGGTACTAGCTCTTACAGCAGAGATCAGAGAAAACCTCCGATCTCTGCTGTGTTAACCCTTTACATGCTGCAGTCTATGTGACTGCAATGTAAAGGGCTGTCACTGCAGCATGTAAAGGGCTGTCACCATCGGACCCCTGGAATGTGATCAGGGGTCCTGATGGGTCCCTGTGGAAGTCCCCTAAAGGGACAAAAAAAATAAAAAAATTAAAAAAAAAAAAAAAAAAAAAAGTGAAAAAATTATTAAAAAAAAAAAAAAAACACTTGTCTCCCTTTACTTTGTAAAAAATCAAAAATACAATTACACATGTGGTATCCATGTGCGTAGTAATGACCCAGAGAAGGAAGTTAATACATTATTTAACCCCTTAATGACATGGCCCCTTTTTTCTTTTTTCCCCATTTCTTTTTTTCCTCCCCCCTGTTTAAAAAATCACAACTTGTCCCGCAAAAAACAAGCCCTTATATGGCCATGTCAATGGAAAAATGAAAAAGTTATGGCTCTTGAGACGCAACTGCAAAACTAGTTGAAATTCAATGATTAGACCATTTTAAAAAACCTGCCCTGGTGGGCACGACAGGGTGGTAGGAAACCTGCCACTCAAGGGGTTAAACTACTGCAGAAAAAAAGAGGAATTGATATCACCTAATGCTGTCATTCATGGCCGGGTGGAAAACAATTATCTTCAGCACTATCATGATTCTGCATGTGGTACATACTGTGTTGGGTTGAACCGCAAACCCCAATGCAGTAAAAGGCATACCACCAATGCAGGTTTTATCGAAATATATGCACACTCCTACCAAGACCATCTTTGCAGGGCAGTGGATAAAAAATGTACACTGCAGTATGCATGGTACATGGAAACTCAGCACTGGAAGCATATGGGTTTCCAGGAGCACACCTTCACAAATGTGGGATGTCTGAGCTAGCTGGGTGTGGAGTTCTCCAGCCAGCCAATCCCTAACGGTCTGCTGCACATATATACCAGCCCCTTTGGCTAGAGGATGCTGTTTTTCTCATTTCCCTTGTGTTTCCATCCATGTATGTTTCTCGGTATGGTGTTAACTGTGATGTTTTCTGTGGGTCTGTGCAGGTGGTTGGACATGGTGTATGAACAGTCCTGTTCTGTGTGGTGTGCATTCCCTGGTGTGTTGGTTTGAACTGTGTCCTGTCTGCCTGGATCATTTACCATATAGGTCTAGTTAAGTTCCCAGGCTCCAGCATGGGGCTGTCCCTATTTGTACGATCATCCTTGTAGGCAGGATTCATGGGGCAAGTTGTTTTGTGAGAGTGGGGACCACGAGACAATGAGGAGCCTTGTTGCGGGCTTGTGGGCTTAAGTGTATTGGCCAAAATACAAACCAATACCTCATACCGTAGTAATTCCATCTGTTATGTGTCCAGGTATGCTAGGTGAGTGTATGGGGCGTTTGTCAGTCATGTGTTAGGTCTGCACATGAGCCCAGTTTGCAGTTTACTATCTTTTGGTGTTCCATGTGTGCATTTGTGTGACTATTTCAGGTTATGAAAGCAGTTTGTCCTGTTCGGACGTAACACATACATAGAAGGTATACCTTTGCCTGCTGTGGGTATGAAGAATAGTATGACATGACACCCTGCTCTGAGCCTCTATCAGGACACCAAGAAGCTCCTTTCAGATCATCTGCAACAAGTCCAACACAGATTCCCAGACAACTTAGCCCCGTATGCTGTACTTTTTTGTGCAATAAAATATTAAGTGTCATGATGGAAGACCAATTATAGTCAATGGGGGCCTGCTGGATACCATTTGTGTCAGTGAAGCTCCATATCTGCCATTTCCATCATTTTAGTTGCTTGTCTACTATGGCTGAGGCAAACAATAGAAAAAGCAAGTGCAGGTGTGAACCAAGCCTTTAGATGATGCAGCATCCTGGCACCATAGCAAAGGAAACATGTGAGGAACACTAACTTCCAAGAGGTTTCTGTAGCACCAAGTAGCCTACTTGACAATTCTTCCAGCAGTCTGAAAGGTTCCCCCTCTTTCTGGTGAAGTTGCCAAGTCTGACATTTTACGATAGATAGATAAATAGATAGATAGATAGAAAGAAATTATTTAACCCCATTGCAAATTAGATTTATTTAGGAAATTTAGAAACTTTCATCTGTTTGCAAAAAAAAAAACAAAAAAAAAGACAAGAGAATTTAAATAGCTAAATACAACTAATATAACAAGTGGTTTCTCCAAAAATGCCACTTTTAACGACTACTGCAGTCTCAGAATTATTCAATGACAAGTCTTTAGTACTTATTAGAGGACCCTTTTGCTGTTATAACCTGCTGCAAACATAAAATGCAAACACTGTCTTCGGACAACATTGCTGAGGCATCTTAGCCCATTTCTGGTGCGCAATGGCCTCCAGTTCACTAATATTCTTGGATTCGGGTGCTGCAAGCACCAAGGATTTTCCGTGGGTTTCATAAGGCAAATGTGACGACTACTCCAGAATCTTCCAGAACGTCTTTTTAAACCAAGCCTTGGTGGATTTCGAGATATACTTGGGATCATTGTTTTGTTGGAAAGTCCAATGATGTCCAAGCTTCATTTTCTTCGCAGAAGGCATAATGTTTTCTTCTAGGATTTCCTGATACTTAATTGAATCCATCTTGCTATATTAGTTATGTTAAGTTATTAAAAGTGTTCTTGTTCGATTGGGGGGGGGGGTTTGTTGTTTTTTTTATAGCTGAAAGTTTGAACCTGTACATTTCAGAAAGGAAACAATTAACTATAAGAGGAAAAAGAAAAGTAGGGTACACAGAGTCAAAACAATCTTGGTCATAGAATTGTCCATGAAATATTGCATTTTTAAAGGTGACATCACATGCAAAGATAAAGTAATTATTTAATATATCACTAAGAGATTTAGGAGACAGATAAGCAAAATATAGTGAACTACAGAAGGAGAGAAAAGCAAAGTGCTTGCAAGCATTAACTTGTAGTGTACCAGCAGTAAGTACGAAGATACTTCTTTATAGATATTTCATGGAAATGTAAGGATGTGTGTTTTCATGCCTCCATGTCTATAAATTGCTTTCCTGGCTCCTTCATAGTTCAAGTAATACTTTTATGTCGTTAGATGCCTTCCTAAGACAGTGAGCTGAAAACAAAGAGAGGATCCACACGTACGAAGGAAATGACCTGCGCAGCATTATTTACAGGACATGTGAAAATATGGTTTCAGTGAGGTCGGGTGTCTGAAGCACAGCACAAAACTGGCCTTTGAGATAGACCGTAAAGGAAATCCTGTAATGTGTTGACTTTCTACTTTTTCTGCTTGCCATTAGAGCTGCTGAAGTCTTGTGAGCGCTGACCATTACATGATAAGAATGATTCTTTAAAGCAAATACTTTATGACAGTGTTTTAGGGTCACGTGTACCTTACATAATTTATTTCTCCAACCATAAATTATAACATAGGCGTCTTTTTCAGAAAGAAGAACTAAAAAGTTTGTTGGCTGATTGCATGTTTTCTATATAATAGCGGATGCACTGCTGATGATGATAATGCCTCTACAATGCTATGTGCAACATATCTATGCTAAAAAGTGCTTGGTAGGTCCCATGGCTACTATTATTGAAAGGGAAACATAGTAAAACCACAATACTAGGTAGTAATCGGGCATATGTAGCAGATACAAAAATAGGAGTGTTCTTTAAAAGCTGGCATGGTGTATTTTGGAAAACCCTATGAAGAACCAGATCACTGCCTTGTGAACAAGACTGCGGTGTGAAAGTATTACTTTATTGAGTTCTCACTGGTCATTTATTCTCTGGAAATAACCTTCTTACCCGCAGGGAAAGGAATAGGATAGCAATCATAATTCCTGGACCAACGATAAAACCTGTAGGCCAGGACAATAAAAGTGGCCATTGAGATGTTGCATCTCACAGTTGTAGCCACTTAACATCAGCTACATCATCTCTGCAAGTTAACAACCTAACATCCTTATACAAAAAACTGTAGTATTTAGACACAGTGTGCCAAACTGATACTACACTATAGCTTTTAGGGATAAAAATGCATGGCGAGTTTATGCTCCCAGGTATTACATCTGCTTAAGTAATAAGGTACAAGGGAGGGGAGGGGGAACACAAGGATGACAGTCCTATACAACAAATCCAAAAATAGGAACTTAATCCTGGCCAAAGGATTGGACTTGGGGATTTGCAAATCATACATGAAGGTCCATTTATCCAAATTTGTACATACATGCATGCTTTATAGCGCAGACATTGGCAAATCTAAATATATTTATGTTACAAAGAAAATAATAACTGTGCTATTTCAAAGAAAATCCAGTATCTAACCCATGCTTCCAAATACTTTTGTTCCAGGCCGTGAGCAGCTGATTTTATAAGGTAATGCAATAGGAAATGTCTAGGTATGGCCCTGACAGGACCTTTCTCATCCATGATATCATCACAGAACTACAAATTCCTGCATAGTGTGAATTCTGTCTCTCTTTCTGTACATATACAAGTTGTATGCGAGGGAGGTCATTTCCATTGGGATGTGAGGAAATAGGTTGATAAGGATGAAAACACATGGAACATGAGGATTAG
Organism: Eleutherodactylus coqui; assembly: GCF_035609145.1. Lineage (NCBI taxonomy): Eukaryota > Metazoa > Chordata > Amphibia > Anura > Eleutherodactylidae > Eleutherodactylus > Eleutherodactylus coqui. Next base: position 224,096,507 of record NC_089837.1, on the reverse strand, counting down.
GTCATGTGAGATTTTTAACAGAAGAAGGACCAAGGCTGCAGTTTCATGATATATCAAGCTTGACAGAGACTTTTTGGTCTTGAAAACATTGACTGTTATAATACTTATAGAGAATTTAATGGTTACCAAAAAGCAGGACATTTGCTGAGCTCAATGTGGAGATTAACACAATAAATTCTCAGGCATTAGTCTGAGTCAAGTCTGTATAAATAAGACTAAACAGGGAGTAGCACCAGGAATAAGTACTAATAGTCACTGAGTGAATACAGTTCTACATTCAGACCTTCATTCATTGAGAGACAGTTAAAAAGTGTGTTCCTCAATCTGGAGAACCTGAAAGGTCAGTGCATTATATGGATGGCCCATTGATTACAATGGGAACTGTGCACGGCTTCATTTCCCCTGCGGTGGGGCTACAGGGAACTGCTGTTGGTTTTACAGTTTATAGCATGTTGCTGAGGGTCCCAGCAAGAGGACAATGACTGTAAGCAGCTTACCACACAGAAATGGAATCCTTTTAAGGACGAATAAAATGTGCACTGAGGGCTCCTGTCCACGGACGATCCGGCCGTGAGGAACACATTGCACGCTTTCCATAGCGTTGCTATGAAAAGCGCAGCCCACCTGTCCACGAGCGGAGAATCGCAGGACTCAAATCGTGGCATGCCACGATTCTCCGTGGTGAGTCTATCTGTCTGATAGGCTCACCACAGAGAACTGTCAGTTCTCCCCCCTCCTCCCCGGCGGCGGAATATCGCTAGCGATATTCCGTCCCACCTGTGGACAGGGGGTCTTAAAGGGTTTATCTGACTTTAAAAAATAGCAAAAACTGCTGCCATCGGTATAAAACAGAACAGTACGAACGAAACCGCCATATGATGGAATTGGCTGGCACTGGACGAACCCGATTGACTATCATGGGGTCTGTATACTTTCCAGCATTTTAAAGGACCAAATAGCGCAGCATGCTGCATGGAGTGTTTTATCCTGTTTTTTTAACAGAATAGAATCTCTGATGCTGATGAGAATGAGCTCTTACATGCATATATATTTTACATTAAATCAAGGAGTGTTTCTTGTATCTACAGATTGCACCAAGAACAGTGTTTATGGCAGTACCAACTAGAAACACTGTCCAGCCTGCTGCAGACGGCGCTATTTGCTCCTACTAAAAGGGAAAGCTGGCCGGATGGAAGCAAGCTGAGAGCTTTGAATTTGTTTTCTGAAAACCCATTGAAATTCCTCCAAAAAAATGTTGGGTCGTTAGGACCAAAATAGGCATATTATTAATAAATAATGTCCTGATATATACTTACAAATTACAGGTGTCAACATGCCAAATGAGACCTGAGCTTTTGTGATAATGGCATTTCTCCTAAGTGTAGTTGTCCTTAGAACACTTTATAAGTCACTACATGATTAATATACCTATTTTATGACTTTATGAGCCGGGTTCTTTTGTATTTTTCTAAGCCTTCCAAAATAGAAGTTGTCCATTTAAATATTTCTCAAATATGCTTGATCCTCCCTGAAGGTTTATTGCGTCAATGCAATAGATAGTGTAACCCTGAGATTACACATTCATTTGTTCAGATTGGTTCTTCCGCTCAACGAGCTTCACAACCTTCAACCATTTCACAACTCTTTATCTTTTGGCAACACTTTTGATACTACATGATAAGCTCCTAAAGAGGGCACATTTAGTAAGACTACACAACGTATAGTTCCTTCTGCTTCATAAACACTATGCACGACTCCCTTGTAATGCCAAGTTAGGGGTCACATATTTAACACTTGGAAAGAATCTATGCAATGTAAATAATGCTGTACAATTGTGAATGTATCATTCGCATCGTTAGATCCTATATCTTAGCCATTTGCACAATTTGCACGCCCAAACAGGTGGTCGGGGTTAACACAGCAAGAGATGCTTAAGACGCTAAACATCAGATCGCTATTTATCAGGAGAGGTCAAAACTAAAAGTTAAAGAGCATTTAAATGAACGTACGAGTGATTAAACACTAAAGTTAAACATGTTTCAGCAAAGTAATGCCGACATTTAAAGGAGTCGTCCCCGAAGAATACTGTTTATAGCTAAACCCAACTTCGAACTGGCATCTTAGCTTCCGTTCTATAGAATGTACAATGCATATGACCCCCTGGATCCCCTTCCGTAATGACGGGAGCCAGGGGCGTAACTAAAGGCTCAGGGGCCCTGATGCAAAACGTGAGCTGGGGCCCCCCCTCTATCTGTATCTGTACCCGTACCCATACCTAAACCATGCTGCACAGAGACATAACTTGAAGCTTCTGGGCCCCAATGCAAAACCTGTAACAGGGCCCCCAACTATAATTCTTTATTCATAGTACTGGGCGCCCTATTTGAGGAAGAGAGGCCTTATGGGCCCCCCAAGGCTCCTGGGCCCGGGTGCAACCGCATCCCCTGCACCCTCTATAGTTACACCCCTGACGGGAGCTATATGATATAATTTCTTCTAAACCCAGTAGATGGAAGTTTTGCAAAGATAAAGATTTCCAAGCACAAAAAGTTTCTGTGGCTTCAGTGCTTTTGTTTCCAACAAGTTGGTCCAATCTGATTTTGTAGTTTTTTTTCATACATGACAAGCCTCTCCAAAACGCTTTATTATTTCAATTTTCACATTGTACTGATATGTAATTTTATCATCTAATAAATGCACAGAGAAGAAACTTCACAGGAGGATTACTCCATGTTGTTTGTCAATGAGCGAGTGCAGGCATGATGGCGACGCTCTTATTGGAAATAACCGACAATAGATTCTATGGAAAGCAGATCTGACTAAATCCAATTCTGCAAAGGAAGCACTCATCAGCACTGTAGAGGAAGGCACAGTGTAACACACCCTAAATGTACATACTGAAGGATTTTGGACTCATGCCCAACGGTATACATTCTGCACTTACTGGACAATATTACTGTATACTGCTCTAAGCTATGGGAACAAAAAAATGTAATATTAAAAAACAATTTGCCAAATGTATAAAACACTGTCAAAAACAATACGGAATACACAGCTGCAAGAATTTTAGGCAGTGTTCATGTACATGTACTGTAAAATATAGGTTCTTTCTTTCCATCCGGCTGCCCTGTATAAGAACTCTCCAAAGTTCTTATAGAAGTTAGAAAAGTATCTTGATGAACTGCGGATATCTGTAATCAGAGTGTAAAATCCCGGTTTGAGGACACTCTGACATGCAATATGTCTTCTCCCACTGCCTGTGTATGTGTTCGAAGTTGCTCGAGAGGCACAATGGATTGACGTGAACTCCCATGAACTTTCCTTCTGTGACATGTCTGCAGTGGACAGTGATATCACAGAGCAGTGACGAGCAGGCTATTTAGTCAAGGTCGATCACTTTGGCAGGACGTTAGCACGTTTAAGCGCCAGTGATTTGGATGGTGAAACGCTCACTCACTTGAAAGGTCAGTCACAGGGAAAGTGTATGCTTTAAAAAGGTTTCCTCGCAGGCTGACAGCGGGCTCAATTACAGCTTTCTAGAAGGTATCATGGCAAAAACACAGTCTAACTTCAGGAAGTGCTGAAAATGTCATATATTTAGGGGGAAACAACCAACCTCTCTAAACTATATAATCAACTCATGAAATATCACCGGCACTATCACTCAACCGGGACTGAAGATGATCACGGCTTTAACCCCTTAAGTACACAGTCTATTTTTGAAATAAGGACGCAATGATCCTTTGAAATTTTCAACTCCACTCTTTAAAAGCCATAGCGTTTTATTCTTACTTCGACCTGTGAGGGCTTGTTCATTGCGTGGTGAGCTGTAGTTTTAATTTGTACCATTTTAGGGAACATATAATGTATTTTATAATTTTCATTACATTGTTTTTGAGGGCAGAGTGAAAAACGCATCATTTTTGCCCTTGTTTTCTTTTGGATTTTTTTTACGGTGCTCACTACGCAGCGTGAATGACAATGATAATCTTTTTGGCAGGTCGGTATGATTATGACAATACTAAGTTTTTTTCATTTTTGCACAATAAAAATGGTAAAAATATATATTTTTTTCATCATTGCATTCAGAGAGCCATAACTTTATTTTTCCATAGACAAAGCTGTGTGAGGGCTTGTTTTTAGAGCGATGAGCCGTTGGTTTTTAAAGTACCATTTAGGAATGTTGCATGTCTTTTTGGAGCACTTCTATTGCACTTTTCTTTCTTATTTTTATTAGCATTTTTTGCGAGAGATAATTATTATTTGGGTCGTTATGGATATTTTTTTATTCACTTTTTGAAAAAGGGCAAAAAGGGCTTTTGAAAATGTATTTTTAACCTCTTTTATATTCCTGTAGGGAACTTGAACCTGCGATCTCTTGATGGTTCAGTTTTGTATTGCTTACCAGCCAATCAAATCACAGACCAATTGCAAGGCAACTGATAGGCCCTTCTTAATTACATGGTGCGCCCTCCCCCTGTAAACCTTCTACATATTGTGATCAACATTGACAACATTAACAACCAGGACTGGTATTCTCACTGTTCCCCGTTGTTGCAGCAGGAGGCTGGCTGTCAGTCACAGTCCCGATGTGGATGGCACGGCTCAACTCCTGCGCTCGTGTCATCCATATGCTATACATATAAGGTATCTCACCTCAACCCCGTACTCCCCATGATGAATATGTGCATCATAGGGTACAAAGTGGTTAAAGAGGTTGTCCGGGGCTTTTACTACTGATGACCTATCCTCAGAATAGATTACTAATAGTTGATTTGCAATGTTCCACTGATCAGCTGATAACCAGACCCGCTGTCATTGTGAACAGAACTGGAAGCAGACAGACCCAAACTAAACAAAGGATCACCACTATGAAGAAAACTATAATGTAACTTCAGGATTATGAAGACCTTACAAGATTCATGGAGGTATAAGGATAAAATCTAGGAAAAAAACACAAAACCTACAATATGAAGTGTAAAGATTCAGCTTATCGGTTCCTTATAATTGTCCCACAGGCACCAGAGCCACCTACAGCAAACCAAGTTAGTTTCAGTGAATTGTGCCACATGTAGGATGCAGGCTTGTTAATGAATCTGAGTAGATGAATCCTACCCTGGCTTTGAGCACCAAAGCTTGTGCCATTTTCTGTCTTCAGACAAGGTGTAGTGGCTGTCGGCCCTACGAAAATTGTTGGAAAACTGTAGTGGCCAAATCCGAACCTAAATAGTGCCAATTTGGCCGCATTTTTAGTAGTGGATTCGCTTCAGGATTTAACCCTTGTATTTCAAGGGTTGAATGCAACAGCATAAATTTGCAGCAAAAATAGACAATCTACATATTTAGAATCTGCAGCGTTTTTAAAAAATGCAGGAGATTCGTTTCAGAAATTTGCTGCTCTACGTGAGAGATTTTAGAAATCTTTGTATTGTATGAGGGTGTTCACAACGCAGAATCGTCGCAGAATCTTTTTCCGTGGTGGATCCTGCTTCTAAAAATCATTTCAAAAACTGCAACATTTTGCCCTGGGCAAAATACTGCAGTTTTGGACACAGTTTTTAGAAGCCGAAATCATGGAAATTGTGCGGCAATTCCGCTGTGTGAATATACCCTAAATGCTGCAGAATTTCCACTGCGATTCCAGTAGCAGAAATTCGGCAGCATTTCCACCATGTGTTAAGGCAGCCGTAATATTAACAAATCTGTCTAAGGGCGCCTTCACACTGGCATGTAAATAGGGTGATTTTCTCGCACAGCGAGTGTGAGTGAAAATGTATGATTATGAAACCAATGGTTCTAAATGGTTTCATTCTCATTTGCGATGTTTTCACTCCTGCGATGCTGTGTGAATAAAACAAATTGGAGCAAGCCCATTCATCTTGCGATATTGCTCATTGATTCCAATGGGGCCAGCGGCAACAGCGCTGGCCCCATTGAAAGCAATGGGAGAAGATCACAATCCCCTGACATGGCTGTGCCAGCTGCAGTAGGGGATTCCTTCAGTCCCGCAGGGATGCCAAGCTGTCGCATCCAGGGGTTTCCAATGTGGATGGAGCTGTTAACATTCAGCCCGCTACAGTGAATGCAGAAGCTGAGATCAGCTGATCACCGGACATCCTGAGGAGTGGACCCCCACTGGCCTACTATTGATGACATATGCTGAGGATAGGTCATCAATAGTAGGGAACAAGGACACACAGGAACGAGTGTCAGGCATCATTTGCCTGATATTCGTCTGTCTAAATGGACCCTAAGAACTCAAACCACTCCATCATATAGCACTTATTGAACCACTTGTTTACCTCCCTAATCATTTGATGCCTTCCTGGTATAGTACAGGTAGTATTTCAAAAAATAAACTCTTTGTAAAATAATCAAGCACCTAGAAGTAGTTGTCCTTTTCCTGCAAAACATGACATGCAGTTAAATCTCAGGCATGAATAGAGTTGTGGTGTTATTAGGTGAAACCTGAAGACCCTGAAACTAATTCCACCCTTGGCCTATCAAAAGGCTCTCATAGGCTCCTTGTCTGTAGTGGCCTCTTCTCCTGCTTGTGTAGAGCTTGTTGACCACTAGATGCCTCTATGATGCAATACAAAAGATTTTGCCCAGTTAGCAGAGCTTGAGAGGGACGTATTATTAGAATGCGAGAAGCTGGATGGTCGTATCAACAAACTGCCTGCTACCTAGGATGTTTTGACTTTTAGGAGGTGTTGTGATCAGTGGATGTGTAAGGGCACGTACACAAGGTGACCAGGCTTAGGATGGCCCTTCGACAAACCACCAGTAGAGAGGTTCGTCTGATCGTTTGACAAGCACAAACAGCTCCAAGTGTTTTGTTATCCGCCATCCAGATCCAGGGGACACCATTGCTACAAGACCTTATGTCTGTCGGAACCATTTCCAAGCACTTGGTTGAAGGACATTTGGTTTCACGTCGCCTCCATTTGCAGTGGTGTCGTGAATAACAAAATTGGACTGCTACGTAGTAGAACTGTGTTGTCTTCACTGATGAACCCAAGTGTAGTTTGGGCACTGACAACAGCCATGTTCATGTCTGGAGACCTAGGAGTGACCGTCTCAATCTTGCCTTTGTTGTGGAGCGGCACACTGCCCCAACTGCTGGTGTGATGGTCTGGGAGGACATCACATATGACAGTCAATTATCCCTGGTAGTGATGTGAGGGACAATGACCGCTCAGCGATATGTTCAGGACATCCTGCAGCCACATTTGTTGCCTCTTCTGGCAGGGCTTCCATGAGGCATTTTCCAGCAGGATAATGATTGGCCGCACACAAGAAGGATGTCATAGGAATGTCTCCACAACATTGTCACACTTCCGTGGCTGCCCGGTCGCCAGATGTATCGCAAATGAAAAATGTATGGGACTGTCTGGGATGCCAACTTCAACATCTTAGAAGTTTGTACAATCTAGAAACTTGGTTACAGTAAATGTAGACCAATATGCTACGGGATTCCATACAGAACTTGTATGCTTTCAAGTCCACCTGTATCACATCTTGAATTCAAGTTAAAGGCAGTCCAACAGGGTACTAGAGCCTCCATGCACACCTGTATCACATATTGTATCCAAGCTAGAGGCAGTACAACAGGGTACTAGAGCCTCCATGCACACCTGTATCACATCTTGTATCCAAGCTAGAGGCCGTACAACAGGGTAGTAGAGCCTCCATGCCCACCTGTATCACATCTTGTATCCAAGCTAGAGGCGGTACAACAGGGTACTAAAGCCTGCGTACCCACCTGTATCACATCTTGTATCCAAGCTAGAGGCCGTACAACAGGGTAGTAGAGCCTCCATGCCCGCCTGTATCACATCTTGTATCCAAGCTAGAGGCAGTACAACAGGGTACTAGAGCCTCCATGCCCACCTGTATCACATCTTACATCCAAGCTAGAGGCAGTACAACAGGGTACTAGAGCCTCCATGCCCACCTGTATCACATCTTACATCCAAGCTAGAGGCGGTACAACAGGGTAGTAGAGCCTCCATGCCCACCTGTATCACATCTTGTATCCAAGCTAGAGGCGGTACAACAGGGTATTAGAGCCTCTCTTCAAGTCTCTAGCTTTCTTCAATAAATTCTCCTTTTACTCTGATATTATTGTAATTACTTACTTATATCAACATTACAGTCACACAGAGAAAGTTTCATTCGATTCTGACAACTTCTTCTAGGTGCTTGATTATTTTTACAATGAGTGTACTTCTTTGGAGGTCTTTGCCCTCAGCTTACATCCTGCAGTAGTTTTTTTTGGCCTTCCACCTACCTCTAACTTTGTCATTGGTGTCAATATGTACTAAAACAGCCCGATCCTCACTAGCACTCTTAGTAATTTGCCAACCTAATATGAGATACGTTGAACTTGAGCGCCAGTAAGACAACACACTGTTCGATGGCCATGGTCTGCTTGGCAGATTTGGCTACTATCTATTTCCCTAATAATTGAATTCCCTACGACCAGCACCTGACTGGCCTGCCCTGTACCCCTCTACTCCTCCTTTGAGCAGATGTTCCCGAGGCTATTAGAGGATGTATCTTTTTGCAGCAGTGCTAACTGTGAACTAACATTCCCCACATCCGCCAACTTGGTAAATTTGCATGACAAATCAGGACTAGCCTCCTCATAGTCTTTCCTCCAACCTACCTTCTGACTGTAAACTTGCAAGCTGCCTCATTTTTCTATACCTCCATGTTACTATCCTCATATCTGCCCCAGCAAGTGCCCATACATAGACCATAAAGGTAAGTGGCTGGTCCTTCTTACAGAGTGATTAATGAGGTATACACGGCTTACATGGTGCTCAGTCTAAAATATTCTATGGATATTCTTTATCTGCATACAGTAAAACATAAATCTCTGCAAAAAAAAACAATAAAAGAGCAAAAACACTGTACTCTCTCATGCTTTCTGTTTGTAGAAGACTTTTTAGCAAATGAAAACAGCGAGTCATCTGGAGGCACAGTAGATTGAGGAAGCGCTGCACAATGCTCTCACTCTTCGCTGTTCCAGAATGTTGACTTAATATATTTACTTGCTGTGCTAAAGCTAATACACATACATCCTTAACCGTAATTAGACCGGCTTTATAGATTTTTTTCTATTTATTATAGTGTTTTTTTCATGAGGGACTTTATCTTTATGGCACTATAGAGACCATAAAGTTGAACTTACACATAGCCTTAAAGGGAATGTGAAATTGGGGTTATACTGTCCTTCGTATCGGCAGTGTGAAGTACTGACAGTCACATTGATTTCAGTTTTTCTGAAAGTTACGGTTTATTATATGCAACATGATACAAGTGCTGTGAACTAGGGGTCCAGTATTCACATTGGCTCCCCCAACCCGTCCACTGATGATTAACAACTTAATCCATGTTACTGTGCATAGGGAGAAATCTGTCAATCATGATAACCTACAACTCCATTGAGTTCAATTGCAGTGAGACGTTGCAGTGCTACACAACAGTCTTTGGTTGGTTTTTACTAAATATCTTTGATTTGATGTTTACACAAGTATATCTGAGCCAAGGTTGCCAATCATCACAAATTCCTAGACAGTCCTTAAAAATAGGAGACTTTATCCCATTGTCTGCAAAACCAAATTGATGTGTCTGTTATTTTTTTTAAGATGAATGACTATGCACAGCTAATTGTTTTTCTAATCATCGTACAGCTTAGAGTAAAGCTTCATTTACACGGGACGAATGTGGAGCAAACGATGCCTGAGACTTGTCCTTGTGTTTCCTTGTGCTCCTGCATGGGAGCTAACAGAGCTAGCTTGTTCACGGAGTGGCCAGCAGGGTGCAGGGAAGTGCATGAGATTTCTTTCTTCTCGCTCCCCCGCCCCCCTACATTGAGATAATACAGCGGCCGTTCACTACTGAACGGCCGCTATTTCAACTGAGCTCATCGCTGATCTTTTATGCTGTATAAACGATGGGTTATGAGCCCATCGTTTAGTTTAAACAGCCGCCGTTCAGTAGCAAATGGCCACTGTGTTATTTCAATGTAGAGGGGCGGAGGAGCGAGGGGAGATAAATCTCCTGCACTGCCACGTCCCCCTGCTGGCCGCTCAATGAACCAGCCAGCTCTGCTAGCTCCCCTACAGGAGCGAGGAAACACAGGGACGAGTGTCGGACATCGTTTGCCCAACATTCGTCCCGTGTAAATGGACCTTGAGGACGGATTCAGACAGCCATATGCGCAATTACACCTGATGGTATGGAGCGTAGTTGCTTCTAGTCTTTCCTTGTACAAATGAGAATAGGGCTGATCCCCCTGCACTGTGACAGCCCTTCAGATATTTGTAGACAGCTATTAAGTCTCCTCTCAGCCTTCTTTTTTGCAAGCTTAACATTCCCAGATCCTTTAACCATTCCTCATAGGGCATGATTTGCAGACCGCTCACCATTCTGGTAACTCTTCTCTGAACTTGCTCCAGTTTGTCTATGTCTTTTTTTAAAGTGGGGTGCCCAGAACTGGACACCGTATCCAGATGAGGTCTGACTAAGGAAGAGTAGAGGGGGATAATGACCTCACATGATCTAGACTCTATGCTTCTCTTAATACATGCCAGAGGTATGAAGTCTATATAAATGAAGATAATAATATGTTTTAAATGTTAGACAGAATAGGAGTGTGATCACTAAAAACATAGTATATCACATCAGCATACCCCTGCTGCAGTCTAGCAATAGCTGAGATTGCTAAAGCTACACTTTAAACTCCTGACTTAAAAAACACACAATCCCAACATATTTTGCCAAACTACGGCTTTATTGGAGGACTGGGGCTATAGAATGCACACTCCCATGTAGACAGCTCCTTCACAGTGAAAGGGAGGAACTATTGGTACAAAACAAACCAATGAGGAACAAAAACCATCCAACCAGTAACCAGTGTGAAGATGTGATAGATAGAAATAAGCACCAATAGTCATAAACATGTATTCCCAAAATGACAGCAAATCAACTGGCGATATTCACACTTGTCTAGCAGAAAAACAAGTACGCCTGTTCAGGTGGGCAGCAACATCCATACCATGCACAGTGACAGAAAAGCAAAACTTAGGAATACTAAAGAGGTATGAAACAGTATAATTCCACTGGTGGGACTCCAACAGTGGCTGGCTGGGCTTAAAGCGGATATGACAAAAAGTCAAGAAGGTAAGTACATCATACACATAAAGAATAATTGTACATAGAAAATCCTCTCTGATGGTGGAACATACGGGTACTCACTGAAAAATAAGTGGTAAGTTTACCAGGAATATATATTACATGTATTTATTGTGACTGATAAGGATGAAAATATAATAAGGCAAGACAAATAAACATGAATTGTCTCTCATTATTGAGTTTTTATTCCAACATCTATATATGAAAACATATATTTGTGCAGGTGCGGTGAATCACATAACCCTTAAAAGAATAGAGCTGTAAAGAAACTTTTCATCAAAAGGAAAAATATGTCTCACCATATGAAGGCAGACTAGGAAAACCTATTATTGAGGTCTACGGGAGTCTTACAATTGAGTCAAAAACTCCATCTGGCCTCCTTCCTCAGCAATCTAGTACTCAGGTCACCCTTTTAAGGACCAAGTTTGAGCTGACAGAAACTTGAGAGCGGTTACATCCCCACCATGATATTTGGTGGCATGTCTGGATATGGGAGCATTGGCTTGGGTTCTTATGGTGCCGAGATGTTTTAAAATCCTTTTCTGGAATTCCTGGATAGTCTTACCCACAAAAATCTTATGGCAAGTGCATTGTACTGCGTATAGCACCCCAGTGCTCCTACAATTCACAAACTGCCTTATTTCATATGTTTTAGCAACAAATAGATTTGTGATTATAGAAGATTTAACCACAAAAGGGCATACTGCGCAATTACCATAGGGGAGACACTTAGTGGATGAGGTGTTGTAGTGGAGAGTAGAATTAGACCAAAGATAAAATATCGCAGTGCCTTGACTCATCACACTAATTACTTTCTCTTCTATCTGACACGTACATAACCTCTGAAAGTCTCTAGCCTGACCGCACATAACAAACTTGCATCATATGACGCATACTAGCTCCCCCCGCCCCTGACCCCCTCCATCGAAGAGAGAAGATGGCACCTCCATCCTGCTCTACAGCCAACACCGCGTCAGCAGAAGTGACGACAGCAGAATGAAGGGGACCAGATGGAAGCAAATTCTATACAGTTAACCCTATCACATGCTTATACGACACTGTACTGTCATATCTTTTAGGCCCATAAAGGGCATGTGCTATGCTTTTTATAAAAGAGGCTGCTTGGTCAGAATGAAGTAGAACTCAGAAAGCAACAGACCTGAACAACGTATCTCAGTTTGGTTCTTTCTAGTGTGCGCACACTCTCTGAGTCTTAAATGAGGAAGGGTGCAAAATACCCCAGAGCCTGTTCGGGAAAACTGATCCAGAACAGTGTTAGCATTCACTATATTCTTAAAATGTCTATGCACCAGGATATTTTTCACCTTTTCAGAATAACACTTGTATGTGGGCAAAGTGCATATCTATCACAGGTTTGGGCAGCATGAACCCGCTGACAAGTCCCCTTTAAAGGGGTATTCTATTGTCATTCTTCATCAACACGATGTGCTATGAAATCCGATGCCGGTTCCACTTCGGGGAGCCACACCTATCTCTAGTTCTGTCCACAGTGCCTCCAGCCTGGATGTATGTGGTGGCCAGGGTGGTCGGCACTTACGGAAGCAGCCAAGTTGGCATTGTCATGCCATAGAAATCAATCGGAGTTACAGCAACAACTTAACACAGTAAGCAACTTTGTTTCCGTAGCTCTATTGCTTCAGCAACAGCGTAGCTTACTGTACTACAATGTGGGAATATGCCTTTAGGATGTCCAGGCACAGGTGTATCAACCCATTCCTAATTTTTTTTCTGGAAACATACCTCAAATCAGCAACAAACTACGTTTTCACAAATACATTTGAAGACCATAATGAATCAAAAAGAACATAAACGATATATGTCTATAGCTTGGATAGTAATATGAAAACATTAGAAGTTACAGTCAACTGTAAAAAGATGGTAACTACAAGCATGGTAATCTGCACAAGCTTCCGAAGAAAAACAGACACATCAAATTTTATTTCTGAGTGTGGACAAAGCGTCCTATTTTTACGGACTCTAAGGAATTTAAGGAAGTTTGGCATCTCTGTTCAAGAATTGCAACGGGACTTAACAAATAAACCGTAATTCATCACTGCTTCATTTAGGTTCTTCTAAAGCTCTGGAAAAAATCCACCCGCCAATTTAAAATTGGATGGAACAGTAGAAGGGGGAGGATATGGACTGAAGAAAAATGTGGCTTTCTACATCCAGTTCATGGATGTGAGTCATTCTATTATTATTATCTGACATTCAAGCTGGCCCCATATCAGAAAACCCAGATCTGCATGCAATATGTAAGTCTGTGTCTCCAAGACAAGCAGCCGGCCTACCTCACAGTCTATAAATCTACATAGGCCAATTGTAGAACTAGGAATCTTGGTGACATAACAACCCCACCACTTCATATGGCTCCATCATTAGTCACAATTCCCTAAAATGTGCTTAACACACTTCTTCTTTTGCTTTCATATAAACACTAATGCACTGTGCGACTTCAGCCCACTCAGATTCTCAAGATGTTAGTACATACTTCAGAACCACTTAAATGGTAATAGATAAAGGGGCTAAGATGTACACTGAATGGGCCATGTGATTGGGGACTCCCATATGGTAGGGCATTGGACCTCCTTTGGCAATTCGTTGCAGTGTAGATTCCACGAGGTGTTGAAATGATTGTGCAGGAGTATTGGCCCATGTGGACAGGATAGCTTCTTGCAGTTGGATGGAGGTACTGGCATGCTCTAAACAGAATAAACAATGCCTCCAGCAGAAGGTAAGAGCACCAGGCATACAGAAGTAGGAAAGGGTCTGCATTCACAGAACCTATTGAAACCTTTCAAGATGCAAAGAACCATGTGTTACATACTCAATTATTTTCTTTCAGGGACTGATCTCAGTAGTGGCCAAATTAATTGGATTGGTTTAAATACAAACTTGATAGAGTTGATCCTAATAAAACATCTGGCGATGAGTGATTTACTCTTATCAGAAAATGAAGATACTTTCCAATTAAAGAAAACCAAATGCAATCTACAGGACGACTGCCTCTCTTCCATTAAAGCTGGTGACACACTACCGTATTTCAGCTGCATTTTTGCATCTTTCATATGGATAATTTTAATTGCGGGTCTCCTGACCCGAACTCTAAGCATCATAAGAACATGTGTTATGGACGTAAAGATGTGAGCAGCCTAAAGGTTTAACCCTTCTAAACACTCGGCAGCACTGACTATCACCCCCACACCATCTGCTAATTCACTTTGAATGTACCTGGACCATTCAAGCAACCCAGAGTCCCCCTTGTAGCCCAGCGCCTCTGCACTATACGCTGATCATTCCGCAGCAGGTCCTGTTAGGCTACTTTCACACCTCCGGTAGGGTCAGTTCAAGGTTTCTGTTTCTCTGCTCCGTTTTTGTAGAAGAGAAATTAAAATCAAACTTAGAAAACTGATCTGTTTTCTCCCCATTGGATTCAGTGGGGTTTTAGAAAAACAATAAAAACGGAAAACAAATGGACTTCCGTTTGCTTCCATTCTGCATAGATAAATGGTTAACCAGCAGCACAAAAGGTGAGATAACCCAACAGGGTGAGGCAAATTAGATGCAACACCACAAGGGAATTTGAACCTTGATTCCAATAAAGTCCAACAATTTGTGGCAGCACACATACGATGTAGGTAAAAATCAATTTCTTTATTTCTCCATATTCGTTTTAAAAAAAGGCAATGTTTTAACCTTGCAGGGTATTTATCAAGCTCTGTCAGGTTTCCGTTCTTTGGGGTCAGAAAGTAGTGCAGTCTGTAGCGTTGTCCAAGGCTTGTGTATTCTAGATCCATATAGGTGCCCATCAGACATTTCCTGCTATTTTTTAAATGGTCCCTCTCTTCTTTTTATCCGCAGGACTCAGCATCCGTGGCTTCAAAAAAGAATTTAAAATTTTGATTTATCCCACCACAGAACAGTTTTTCATTTCGCCTCAGTTCATTATGAGCTTTGGCCCAGAGAAGATGCTGGTGTTTCTGGACTGTGTTGATGTATGGCTTCTTCTTCACATGATACAACTTTAACTTCCACTGAATAAGTTTCCTGAGCATGGATATTTCTATATATATATATATATATATATATATATATATATATACACGCACTATATTTTTTGCTCTATGGGATGCACTTTTTTCCCCCCAAACTGGGGAGGAGGAAGTGGAGTCAGTGCGTCTTATCAAGCGAACGTGCCAAAATTTGGACCTGGCCGGCAGCTGTGAGATAAGGGCACTCGCACACATGTCTGTTTCACCATGTCGGTTTGAACACTGTGGTAATCGCGGTATAACACTCCCATTGATTTCAATGGGGTCTCGCAGACATGCGTTCGATTTTCGAGTGCTGTCGGCTCTATTTTACCGCATTTAGCTCACCTCATCAATGATAGGATGCGCTAAGATCTGCTGTCGGAGGTAGGAACCTGTCTTCAAAAATGAAATAAAAATCACAGCAAAGCACCATGATCGAATGCGAGTGGCCTAAGGATCGCACGTCCTTATCGCATAGCTGCCGGCCGGATCAACTCCATAGTAGGGGAGGAGAGCAATGCTGCCCGTACCACGCCGCTGTTACACAGCTCCGCTGCTCCTGCTGTGGAAGGAAAGGAAAGTAGCTGGGTGAGTTCAAAATATTTTTCTTCCTATCTTCCTCCTCTAAAACCTAAGTGCGTCTTATCATCAGGTGTGTCTTATAGAGAGTGAAAAATACAGTGTATATATATATATATATTTAGCAGTTGCCATCCTGGGTCGAGCTCTCTACTAGCATTTTTCAAAAAGTTGTTTCATGAAAAAAAGCTTTTTTCTGCTGTACGGTATAGGCTACACATGATTTGGGCTCTAGCGGAGCTTTTAGCTCTGAAGACCGAAGTCTTTTGATGTTCATCAGCACCCTGTATATGGAATTACACAATGACTGGGAAGTGCTTCACCATTTGACGCAATAACGTTGTCTGGAATGATCCCCTCTTCTAGCCCTGTTAGCCCCCAGTGCTGTAAGTTGATGGACGGCTGCAATAAACCATATCTGGAGGTATTTAAAGAATGCAGAAAGAAATTGAAACTAAATGTAGGTTACAGACCTAAAGAAACAGATCACTAAATGTAAACCCCATGGAACTGTCGCATTCCTATTGCTATAAATCATTCCTTTTAGTTTGCCTTAAAGATCATAAGAAAGAAGCTCATTTAATCACGTTACAGCCTTGTTATTATTCACTCAGAGGAAACTGGCAATGGTTTCTTTAAGGACAAAATTACAGGTGAAGAAATCACAGTAGTGATCAGTACTTCCAAGTATGGGGCCAATAATGTGTGTAGGAAAGCAATCCATCAAGGCTAATGCAACCAGCGATCATTGGAAATGCCAAGTATTGGGAGATGCAATACTCTAAGCAGTGATGATCCAGATTTCCTTCGTTCTGAAGTACACATATTATTACACCATATAATATATATATATATATATATATATATATATATATATATATATATATATATATATATATATATATATATATATCATGCCTTTCTGTGTCTGAAGAATAAAAGAAGGCAGAACAAACAATCTTGTGACTTTGGTGATGGTGAATTCAATAAAAGAGTACAAGAGGGGCCTGGATGTCTTCCTTGAGCGATACAATATTACATGTAATAACCATTAATAACTTCAGAAGGGTTGTTGTTACGGGGATTATTCTGATTGCCAGATTGGAGTCAGGAAGGAAATTTTTTTTCTTTAAATGGGGAAAACTGTCTTCTATCTCACTGTTTTTTGTTTTTTTTTGTCTTCCTCCGGATCAACATTGGGGGGTGATAGACTGAACTGGATAGACATATGTCTATTTTTTGGTGTTACAGAGATCTCTCCCCCCTGCTGCCCCCCGAGCACGCTCGGACAAAAATGCAGTTACTCGAGAAGAGCGCGGCTCGCTTGATTATCTGACTTATCTGAGCGTGCTCGCTCATCTCTAATGTTAAGCAACTTTCTAATATCCTTGGCATTTACACTACAATTTTCCTAACCATATCTCTACTTGCTGTTGCTGAATGTACACATCCTTCCCTACATCCAGAGACTAAAAAGCCATATTCACACCACCATATTTGCGAAATACGCAGTGGATAGAACACATTGATTTTCATGGTTTAATTCATAGACACATATTTTTCGTACATAATTTCGTTGCACAAAAACCTGTAATATGCTGTATTTTACTGGGCATTTGTGCAAGGAAAAAACATATCTTGAACTATTAAACTTATTGCCCACTTCAATGGCTGAGAGTATCGGTGTGTGGGTTTTTTTCACATGGAACTGCGCATGACTGGCGCACGCAAAAGTTACTAAAAAATGCTGTTGCACATGCAAATATGCACAAAAACGCATAAGCTTGTGTGAATACTGCCTAAAGCTGGCCAAACCTAGTACTGCTCTCAGCCAGCGCTTTTACACAACTATTTTGCTGCGATAAAACGTCTGCTGAAAATTGCGCCCACGTGAAGTATTGGATTCCAATGCATTCATTCACATGGGCGATTTTTGTGCGTTTCAAAAATATCGTTAGGGCCCCTTTTTACTGGTGAGGAAATTGCATGTTTTTCGTGCACTGTGAGAGTGAGTGAAAATGCGTGATTATGGAACAAATGAATTTCAATGGTCTCATTCTCATTTGCAATGTTTTCACTCCAGCGATGCTGCATGAAAAAAAAACTGCAGCATGCCCATTCTTTTTGCGATATCGCCCATTGTTTTTTAATGGGGCCGGCAGCAGCAGCAGCGCCAGTCCTATTAAAATCAATGGGAGAGGATCGCTATTCCCTGTTGTGGCTGTGACAGCTGCAGCAGGGGATTTCTTGGATGTAAAAGCCCTGGATGCTGTCACATCCAGGGCAGCGTCAGCCCCACTGAAAACATAGGGAGAAGATTGTGCTCCTCTGCTACTGCTGTGCAGGGGATTCCTTTCATCACTGAACACTGTGATAGCAGTGGCAGGGTGTTCAGTGATGATGGGAATCCCCACGGGTATGAGGGAAGCGCTGCGGCAACTGTCACAGCAGTGGCAGAGGAGCATGATCTTCTCCCATTGATTTCAATAGGGCCGGAGTAACTGCTGCCAGCCCCACTGAAAACAATGGGAGAACATCACGATCCCCTGCGGCAGCTGTGACAGCTGCCGCAGGGGATTCCTTTAGCCCCGCTGTGATGCGAGGCTGTTTCCCTGTGAAAACGCCTCGCATTAAGGGTTTTTCAGAAGGATTGTGAGAGCGACATCGGGCTGTGAATCACAGTGGAAAGGAGCCCTTAGGGTGCCTTCACACTTGCGATCGTAATATCGCTGCGTTTTTTTCACGCGATTGTCAATGGGACTTTCTAATGTTAAAAACGCATTGCACAAAAATCGCAGAAGCACAAACTTGCAATTTTCGTGCGATGTGTTTTTAACATTAGAAAGTCACATTTACAATCGCGTGAAAGAAAACGCAGCGATATTGCAGCTTTAAAAAAACACAAGTGGAAAGGCTCCCTAAGGCCTCATGTCCACAGGGAAAATCAGGCCCGTCGCGGATTCTCCATGCAGAATCCCGCAGTGGGTCCCTCCTTTCCCGCGGACATAAGGCCAAAAAAGAATTACTCACCTGTCCAAACGTTGCGGATCTGCCCACGCCGGCAGCGTGCCGCGCGCATGCGCCATGCACTCTATTTTTTTTTTAACTCCTGCTCTCCCGCACTCTTGTGCCGGAGGGCAGAAATTCCGCTGCGGGTGTGCCGCAGATCCAGATGGTTTCCATAGGCTTCAATAGAAGCCTGCGGGAGACCCGCACTAAAATGGAGCATGCTGCGGGTATTTTCCCGCACACGCAATCCGCGCCTCAAGGGAAAATGACATCCGCAGGTATTTAACTACCTACGGGTGTCCAATGCATCCCTATGGGGCGCGGATCACGCGTGCGGTTGACCCGCTCCGGATTCTAAATGTATTTTAGCCGTGGACATGAGGCCTAAGGGTGCAATTTTTGCATGCTGCGATATTCATTCTAATCTGCGATGTTTTCACTGATGCGATGTTGAGAGGCTTGCTCTATCTTTGGGCTCCTGCACACTTGCGTTTTTCTTGCGGATTGTTTTCACGCGATATCGTTGCGTTTTTTTTTAAGCGAATGTCAATGGGACTTTCTAGTGTTAAAAATACATCTCAAGTTTGTGCTTTGCAACTTTTGTGCGATGAGTTTTTAAGATTAGAAAGTCCCATGAACAATTGTGTGAAAAAACGCAGCGATTTTGCGTGGAAAAAACGTGCAAGAAAAACGCAAGTGTGCAGGAGCCCTCTCTGCGATGTGCTATGGACTATCTCCCATGTATTCCTATGGAGGCTTCTTTTTATTGCATCACAACGCTACAAATGTGCATTGCAATGTGATTCCAACATTACAAAGTCCCATTGACTTTTACAGGCGGCAGCGATGCGAGATTATTTCCCCAAAAAAGCCTCGCTGGTGCTCACAAATCGCAGTGAATAAAGATGCCATTTTTCTTGTGGCAAAATCGCAATCGACTGTGTGGAATTAGCCTTTAACGTCAAATTTCTGACGATTTTTGGTCGCCGATTTTTCACTCTGTGTCAAGAGATAAGTCTTGTCTTATCTTTTGACGAAAAATGCTGACCGCTGCACAGCCCTTGGAGCAATCTGAGGACTGCTGGACCTTAGATGCTAGGCATCACGCGGCTCTTAGAGCTGCCGAGACCCTTTACATCCTTGCACAAGATGACAAGACCAAAAACGTCGTGTACAGAACTGTGCTGACAGCAGATCGCAGGTACACTCCATTCACTAGTTCAACTTTTTATGTTTCAATATACAGCAAAACAGACATTAGATAAAAAAGATACAAATTCCATGCAAACGAAGTCACGGGTAACAAGCTAGTATGTGTATATATTTATAAACACTGCATATATTTTGTATTTGTTTTAGTAAAGAAGAATGCCCAGGAAGATGTGGGTGTCCACAGAATAGTAGAGCTCTGTCTAGCATGACCTTGTGGTAGGGAGAACTTCTTAATCAGCTTACTGTCCATGTCAGAGTCACTTTCTATATGGGGATGAAGTAAAGAAGAACGGATGTGGGATAATCTGTTGCAATTACCTTTGACATATAATAAAACAGGAGCTCCAACTACGGGCTGGTGATAACCCATGAGAGCCCCCCAATGATCAGGACTACTATTTGATCATTTATTTTCTCTATTCCCACCATAATTTGTTACCTAATTTAACCCTGTAACCTCTAATAGAAAAAGCCCATGGGTAACTGTAAATTGCTGCTTTAGTACTTTGTAATGAGCCATAATGTAACTGAGGGAGAAACTCCAAAGAACACGATGGCTGATACTGTCAGAGCTGATACTGTCATGGATATCACACAACTGAAAGACGCAGTGCAAAACCGAAAAACATGGAGGGAGCTCGCCTTTAGGGTCACTGAGGGTTGTGAAAGACTAAACTGCTAACAACAAAAAAAAGTTAAAAAAGCTTAAAATCACTAAAAACTATCGCAGCCCTCCCCGTCCCACGCTGTACCCCGATGCCCAGAGCCAGGAGGAAGCAGCTGGCATCACTGTGACCGCTGCACCACTCAGCGGTGTTTCTTCTACGGATGCTGAAGCCTGCGATTGGCTGCGCGGTTCTGCGCACAATGTAACCGCCAGACGCTTCTTCCACATATTAAATCTTCAATTTGTATTCATTTTAAGTTCTTTTAACTAAGTCCCAGAAAATTCCTTTAAAGTTTCCCCCAGTTACATCATGGCTCATTATAAAGTACTAAGCGATTTATTGAAAACCCCCTATAACAAACCTAGTTATTCTAATTACTTGCAAGTACTGATAATTACAGCCATAAGAACACCAGTTAATAAAATTGAGGAGGCATCTATTTCTTCACAGTGCCCTATTTTTACAGAGTTTCCAGAATTTCTGGATGGTTGGCCACCCTTAGGCAACTTCGATTGGGAGGAAGTGGATAAAGGTATTGGAAAGCACCAATCAACCTGTTGTTCTACTTTTCAGAAAACCTCCTCTGAGCTAGAAATATCCAGCATTGTAGAGCTGGGCATGAGCTGGCACTCTTACCTGGCAGTGCCCCCAGGGCATCCTCATTGGCCAGAAGACCCCTCTGCTTCACACTCTGGATGCCGTTCTTGGACTTCCACAGCAGCTTCACCATCGCTATGATTTCGGGCAGCTCACAGCCCAGATTGCCCGAGTGGTAGGTGGGCAGACTACCCATGCAGGTCGGCAGCAGGACCTCACCTGTCCTCCAGTTGTCAGCCGCGGGATAGCACCTATCCAGCACTGGCATACTGCCCCCCGTGTACCCTGACAGGGGCTGGCAGCCGGCTCCTCGGCAGGGAGAAGAAGTCTAAAGGAGAACACAGTGCAGGCGGGGGGCTGACTCACACTGCTGCTCCCCCTGGCTGCTGCCTAGTGTCATGGTGCCCGTCAGACACTGACTGTCCGAGAGAGGAGTCTCACCGAGCACATGCCTGTGGCAGCGTGCCAGCTCTTCCTTCCTCTCCCGTATTGTCCTGAGGGCACCGGTGCCCGGTCCCGCCTCAGTCACACATGTATGCGGGAGGCCGCTGCTGACACACACGGCAGGAGAAGTGAATCAGCTCGTGTCAAGTAGTAGTCAGCTCTTCTTCCTGTCCTCCCCGACATACAGGAGGGCATTGCTAGGGCTGCCAGGGGGCACTGTGCCAGGGCTGGGGAAATACCTCAGAAAACCCTGCAGCTCCTGACGACGACGCCATTTCCTCAATGTTTTACCTCACAAACCGTCTAGTTGGTTCCTAATTGACAATAAATGTCCTTGTTTCCCGGAGAACTCACTGTATAATACACCGTAATGCAGGGGAACACAATGGGGGACGGCGTGCAAAGAGGCAACTGGCACTAAAGTGGGCATTAACCCCTTGCTTTCATACAGCCAAGAAAATCACGCAAGATTTGTGCATTACGAGACGCACAAACACGAATTGTGTTTCATTTGAATGAGGCCATACATATGAGCGATTCAATGCGGGAAACAAATGGCGGCACGTCCTATCTTTTGTTTTCAATGGGACTGGCGGCAGTATTGCATTATATGCGAGGTGCTCGCGTGTGCGATTCGCGGCGGAGGATCACTACTTCCCCAAAGTAATACGAGGCAGTTTTGATATAAAAACGCCTCACATCCGCGGGGATATTGCCCGTTGGTGAGCGTGATATTGGGCCGTGATACACACCCTAATATCGCACTCAAGGGCATAGTCGATTGAAGCCCTAAAGACGCAGCGATTTTGCGGGGATTTTCATCTCCACTTTACTAAAGCCATGACCTTTTGATGTTTCTGTCAGCACGGCCGTATCAGGCTTGTTTTTTGGGTGACGAACTGGAGTTATTATTGATACCATGTTTTGTTACATATAATGTTTGACTTTCGTCACATGCAGATTCCGTATGCAGGAGCCCCCAGCGGAACCCACCCCTGTGCCCAGCTGGCATCCGCGCGTACCTGTATTTTCTTCTTCTTTTCTGTACTGCGGTATTTTTAAAATTCCTGCCTTTCCGCAGAATCCACGGCCTGTCCGCAATATCAATTGTGGACGGGCCGCGGGTCAGACGGCTTCCATTGATTTCAATGGAAGCCGTCCATGCTGAATGCGCAGGAAAATGGAGCATGCTGCGATTTGCCATCCGCGAGCAGAAACAACAATTGGTTTCTCCTCGTGTGCATGAAGAATCATTTTTGCATTGCATGCTATGGGCGGTATTTGCTGCAGAAACCGAAAGCAGTCGCCTGCTCTGGATTCCGCAAGTCAAATCTGCCCATGTGCATTCACCCTTTTACTAATTTTTTGGGAGAGCTGGGAGAAAAAACACATAAATTCTGACACAATTTTTACAGTAGCATAAGAGTGCCTTCACACTTATGGGAAAATCATGCGATTTTTGAGTAATGCGAGAATGCGAGGAAACACAGAATTAGGAAACCCATCATTTTCACTGACTACATTCCCATGTGTGATATTTCCTGTCATACGATGCTGCAAGATTTGTAAATCGTTGCCTGCCCTATCTTTCTGCGTGTTGCTATTTTTCCTTGCCCATGTTTCCCTACAAAGCCTCCGATTTATTGCCATGTACGAACTTGCGATGCAGTGTGTTTTTATATATTTTTTAGGTTTTTCCACCTTTGCATGATAAAACTCCTTTTACATGGGAAATTATTGTTTTTGTGTGTCACAACTGTGTAATACGCGAGCGCAAAAAAGAACGCACTATGCTCTATTTTGCAGGGTATATCTACGCGTGAGAACCCTATTGTTCTTTATGGGCACGTATTAGTAATTATGTACGGGTGGCATGTATACATGCCATTACGAAGCAAGGGTACGGGAAATATTATCAAAAAAAAAAACAGGTGGACTGCGTATGACAGCATGCATGAGATATACTGTCCAGCGCAGTACAATATCGCTTGCATATGCGGCGACAGGTCGAGTCACCAGCGACTCCCCAACGGTAAAGCACTGCGTGGCAGTGTTTTACGCTTACGGCCATGTGAGCCAGGCCTTAATCGGGCACAGAATTTATTAGATTAGTGTGAAACACTGGTCTAGGTGAAAAAAGACTCTTGGACCGCCTGCACATGGATGAGTCCATCTCCAGATTCCGCAGCAAATACTGCCATAACATGCTATTGAAAAACGCTTTTTCCTCTACACAAGCGGAAACCAACTGCGATGTCGCCGGCGTCCCAGATTTCTGCTGCAGAATCTGCATTCAATTTTGCCCATAGGGATCTATTGGCCATCTGCAATAAAATTGAAATTTGCACCCGCGGATGGCATTTTAATGGATTTGCGTTTTTTCCTGCACGTGAGAGAAAGCGCAGCATGCTCCATTTTCTGCGGGTCTCCCGCGCGGATGGCTCCTGCAGGCTTCCATAGAAGCCTATAGAAGCTGTCCGGTCCCGCAATATACCCGCAGCTGAATTTCTGCTCTCCAGCGCGGGAGAGCGGGAGTTCAAAAAGAAAAAAAAAAGAGTGCACGGTGCATGCACGCGGCACGCTGCCGGTGTGCCGAGCGCACCCGCCGGGCAAAGAGAAAGAAGATCCCGCCGCGACGGACGGGAACCCGCAGCGTCCGGACAGGTAAGAAAAATCTATTTTCAGGCCTCATGTCCGCGGGAAAGGAGGGACCCGCTGCAGGATTCTGCATGGAGAATCCGCGTGGGCCCGAATTTCCTAGTGGACATGAGGCCTTAGGCTCTTTACGTCGTACCCTGCTTTGTTTTGAAAACATGTGCAGGGCCCAACTTTAGTGCTTGTGGCTTCATGCGGACGATCACTTTTATTATCATCTATTTCAGAAACTATCACCGATTATACCTACTATGGCTCCTGGCATGGGTTTTTCAACTAGTACATGCAGGTGCCAGTAGATGAAACAAATCTATGAAGCGGCTGGCGCCTATTAATACATTTGTTGTTGGTGAATGGGTGCAGGGTTCACAGTAAATATGCCCCACTGTCTTCATTCTCTGTATTACATACATTTGCTGCAACTAAGGCCTTAAACAGACAAACATGTTTGCGCAGGATTTTGCACGTTTTTGATTGCAATGGATTTGTTCTCACATGCAATTGCTACACGCGCAAAAACAGATAGGAGCTACCATATATTTCTGCGTAACACGCAGAAAGATGCCATAGAAGTCTATGACAGCTTTAGAAAAGGGAGGGGGAGGGTGTTACTCAGGGTGCAACACAGGGAAAAGAAGACAGCTGGCCCTAATAATTAGGCTTTAAATAGCCATTCAATTCCATGGAAAGGGAGTTACACAAGAACGTGAGAACTGGCATCTTGAGTGCAAAAACTCCAGTACTATGCGCCAGCACGTGTTTATCGGCCTTAAGCCCAATGTCCACAGGCGGATCTTATTTGTGGAATCCGCGCTGGTCAGCCGGGCAGGAGATCCGCAAGTCAAGTAAATGATACATGGGAATCCACAAAGCATGCAGATTTGATTTGTGGGAAAAAAAATTGCAGTATGCTCCATTTCACTGTGGATCCCGCACGGACGGTTTCCATTGAAGTCAATGGAAGCCGTCCAATCTGCAGCCTGTTCGCCATTGAATTGCGGATTCCGCAGGAAAGCAGGAGTTAAAAAATAAAACATTGCGTGTGTGCTGCAGCCCTTCCGTACACATCCGCAGTGAAGAAAACAAGACCTACAGAAAATCCAGACGGGTGAGTAGAAGTCCTGCAGTGACCTCGGCAACAGGCAGGGTCGGATTCCGCTGTTGGCTCCCGCATGCGGAATCCGATCCGTCCGTGGACAGGAGGCCTTAGTATTGCCATCTCAAAACCTCGTTAACCCCTTAATGACATGGCCTATTTTGGCGTTGAGGACCAAGCGATTTTTTGGTATTTTTCCATCTCCATTTTTCAAAAGCCATAACTTTTTTATTTTTCCGTGGACGCGGCCGTATAAGGGCTTGTTTTTTGCGTGGCGATCTGTAGTTTTTATCGGTGCCACTTTTGGGTATATAGACAATATCGTAAAATTTTTTTTTTTTTTTTTTAATGATAACAGGGAGAGAAAACGCATCAATTCTGCCATAGATTTTTTTTTTTTTTTTTACAGCGTTAATCATGCAGCATAAATAACACACTAAATTTTTTCTGCGGGTCGGTACGGTAACAACGATACCAAAATTGTTATATTTTTTTTTAGGTTTTTACACTTTTTTGCAATAAAACCCCCTTTTTTTGGAAATCTTTTTTTTTTCTCTATAGCTGCATTCAAAGTCATGTAACTTTTTTATTTTTCTATGTACGGAGCTCTTTAAGGGCTTATTTTTTGCGAGACGAGCTGTAGTTTTTATTGGTACCATTTTGGGAAATGTACGGCTTTTTTGATCACTTTTATTGCATTTTTTGTGAGGCAAAATGCTAAAAATTAGCATTTTGCCTCTGTTTTTTAGCGTTTTTTTTTACGCTTTTTGTCGTACAAAATAAAAAGCGTGTTCAACTTTTTGTACACGTCGTTACGGACGCGTCAATATCCAATATGTGGGGTTTTAGTTTTTTTCCCCTTTTTTTATGCTAATATTAGAAAAAGCATAAAAAAGGGGTTTTTTACATTTTTTTTTTTTACATTTTTCTTTTTTTTACACTTTTCTTTTCTTTTTTTTATACTATTTGAGTCCCTCTGAGGGACTTACATCACTGTGCCTATGATCGCTGTCATAAGGCATGGCAAAGCTACTGCTCTGCCATGCCTTATCGCTTATACAGCGATTATAGGCACAGGCAATACAGGACGCCAGTGTCTGGCGTCCTGTTGCCATGGTGACAGGCCGGGCTCTCGCGATAACATCGCGAGTTCCGGCCGGAGACACACAGGGATCGCGATCCCTCTGTGAACTCTTTCCCTGCCGCGATCTACTTAGATCGCGGCAGGGAAGGGGTTAACAGCGGCGGGCGCATCTCCGATGCCCCCCCGCTGTTGGAGCGGGACGCCGGCTGTGACTGACAGCCGGCTCCCGCTGCGGGATAGCGCGGGATCACATAAGATCCCGCGCTATCTCCAGGACGTACCAGGTACGTCATGTTGCGGGAAGTACCAGGCTGCCATGACGTACCAGGTACGTCCAGGAGCGGGAAGGGGTTAATGCACAAACACTTTCCGTTGCAGCGAGCAGATTTACACATGTGATCGTCTGGGAAATCCCTAAGGGACATTTTATGTGGGATGAGGAAAGGCCGATTGCAACAAGCATCGTACAAAGGACGTTGATTGTCACTAGGGATGAGCGCGTATACTCGCTAAGGCACTACTCGCTCGAGTAATGTGCCTTAGCCGAGTATCTCCCCGCTCGTCCCGAAAGATTCGGGTGCCGCCACAGGGCGGGGAGCTGCGGGGGAGAGCAGGGAGGAACGGAGGGGAGATCTCTCTCTCTCTCTCTTCCCCCCGCTCTCCCCTGCTCCCCGTCGCGACTCACCTGTCAGCTGCGGCGGCCCCCGAATCTTTAGGGACGAGCAGGGAGATACTCAGCTAAGGCACATTACTCAAGCGAGTAGTGCCTTAGCGAGTATACTCGCTCATCCCTAATTGTCACTCATTTTGGGCTCGTTCACATCTGTGCTTCACTTTACTTTTTAACAGATTCTTTTTTTTCTTTTCGTAAGGGTTCATTCACACGTGCGGAACGATTTTTGGCTGTCCGTGTCACAGCCATAACGCAGCCAAAAATCGCCGGACTTTTCTCCTGCAATGCCTTATCACTTATTAAAGCGATCATAGGCAATGGCAATACAGGACGCCGGTATCTGCCATTCTGTTGCCATGGCAACCAGCCGGGCTTTCTGCGATTATATTGCGAGAGCCCGGGAATGTCACAGGGGGAGCGCGCTCCCTCTGTGAACCCTTCCCATGCCGCGATCTACATAGGTCGCGTCAGGGAAGTAGTTAACAGGGATGGTCGCATCCCAGATGCACCCCCACTGTTGCAGCGGGAGGCCGGCTATCACTGACAGCCGGCTCCGGCTGCCAGATAGCGCAAGATCGCTTATGATCTCGCGCTATCCCTAGGACGTAAGTTTACGCCCTGCTGCGGGAAGGGGTTAATGGCCAGCTCCAGTGGGTGGATGTTACAAGGGCAGAGGATAGGGCAGTCTGTCTCTGCCCTGGATACATGGTAGCCAAAGCTGTAGGAGCTTTCGAAGAGAGAGAAAGACCTGAGTGAGTGCTAAACTCATAACTGGATTTGTTTGATGTTCAGACTGGGAGGAGAGATAGCCCACCAGCTGATAGTGAGGAACATTTGTCGACCATTAGAGCTGTACAGGCACATGTTTATTTTGTCTTAAAGGGAACCTGTCATGTCTCCACAGCACCATACACTAAGTTTTGGTGCAGTTAGGGGACGTGTCAGGGAGCTGAGTGATGTATTTTTTAAACTTACCCACTCCCTCTGTCCAGCAGTGCCCCCCTCTGAAGTCACAGCATTAAAATCCAACTCTTTTCAGAGTCCCATGTGTGCGCTCCCCCATAGACCTGTTATAGTACTTTCTGTAACAATTCAGGAATTTACCTTAAAAGAGGTCAACTACATCTACAACTTCTCAACTACACACCTGCAATCTGTGACATTCCTACTTTACTGATCATCACTTCTTAGTACATGAGTACAGTACAGACTACCTAGTGATTTACAAGACGTATTTTACTACCTGTAATTGTGATTTGTAAGCACACATTGCACAATGATTTAAAGTAACCCTCTAGCCTGGAACAAAAATGTGTCCAGATTGGGGCAGTTATATTACCTGCTGTCATCCTTTCTCTCTATTCTGCTTTCAGTTGCTTCTTGCTGAGGCCCCTCTTTATTCTTCCAACATGTCTGTGGGCCTCCAGTCACTACTCAATGCACACTGTTCGTTAGTAGTCAGATACTGAATGTTCTGGTCAATCAGTGCAGCCTGTAATGTCTTAGGGATCATTCACACTAATGTATGCAGTTTTTGGTTTGTGAATACGCAGTGTCTTCACAGACCGAAATACTGCATATTTCCTGTGTAGCTGGCCCTGCTCTCCTTCTTGGGGTGTGTATTAACCCCTTAGTGACGAAGCTGGTTTGCGATTCAGTGACGGAGCCAAATTTTGGAAATCTCACATGTGTCACTTTAGCATGGAATAACTTCGTGAAGGTTTTGCATATGCCAGATTCTGACATTGTTTTTTCACCACATGTACTTCATTTAGGTGGTAAAAATAGACCAATAGAATTTGTGTATGTTTAATAAAAGTGCCAAAATTGGTACATACTGTACACATTTAATAATATATATATTTCCATCTGTTTACTTTATTCTGGAAGCACATTTGAAAAACTTTAGTTTTTTTAACTATTTAGGAGATGTACAAATTTAACATTTTGTTTTCCTACACCAAGCCAAGATTGCAAAGGCTCATAGGTGTCAAAACGATAGATAACCCCACAATTGACCCCATTTTAAAAACTACATCACTTAATGTATTTACTGAGGGTGGCAGGAGTATTTTGACCCGAAAGTTTTTTTTCAAGAATTAATGCAATTTAGAGGAGAAAATTTAAATTTCATATTTTTGCAAATATGTAATTTTAAAGACATATTCTTTTCTATAATGCACATGATAATGAGGATTTACACCCCAAAATGAATACCCCTATTTGTCCTGTGTTCAGAAACATACCCATTGTGGCCCTAATTTTATGTCCATATGCGGAACGGGGCCCAAACCAAAAGGAGCAGCTGGTGGCTTTCAAAACAGAAATTTAGCTTGAAGGTGCTTTAGGCCCCATTGCCCACTTGTAGAGCCCTTGAGTGGCCAAAACGACGGAGACCCAATTTTGAAAAGTAGACCCCGTAACAAATTCATCCAGGGGTGTACTGCGTATTTGGATCCCACAGTTTTTGAATGAATCTAAGCAAGGCAGAAGGAAAAAAATTACGATTTTCATTTTTTTGTTAATCGTGTCATCTTAAAAAACATTGTTTTTGTACGGCACGCATATGAATGAAGACTTGCACCCCAAAATGGATCCCCTTGTTTGTGCCGTGTTCAGAAACATAACCATCTTTGCTGAGCTAATGGACTGTCTGGAGGGTCATGTATCATACGTATTAGAAGCTCCTGATCGAGATAGCTGATGCGGTGCAGTTGACCGACTAGATATAAATGCAATATACCTAATAAGAGCTTCTCACAAAGAATATGAAGTGAACAGACCAATGAATCACTGTTTATTATATCGTTTCATTGCACATAGTACCTCTATACCCGGATGCTTGTACTGACAAGCGTCATATAGATATAGGAACATGTATCTAGACATGTATGAATTCATTTAGGGTTGATTTTTCTAACCACACCTGATAGGAGTTTGTTACAAGCATCTACTACTTTTCGATACAATAATATTTCCTGACATTACTACTAGAGATGAGCGAGCATACTCGCTAAGGCAAACTACTTGAGCGAGTAGTGCCTTATTCGAGTACCTGCCCGCTCGTCTCTAAAGATTCGGCTGCCGGCGTGGGTGACAGGTGAGTTGCGGCGGTGAGCGGGGGGAAGAGAGGGAGAGAGAGATCTCCCCACTCTCCCCCGCCGCTCCCCGCCCCCTGTCGGCACCCGAATCTTTAGAGACGAGAGGGCAGGTACTCGAATAAGGCACTACACTGACCAATCTCCAGTTATCAGGAACATTACCTGCTAGGGCTCAGGCAAACAAGCGATTTTTACGCACTTCACACGTAAAACAATTGCGTGATCACGTCTATTGATACCCATATGTTCTATCTTTTGCAGGTGCGAATTTTAAGCGCATGTAAAAATCGCACATGTGACCGCTTCTATTGGAAACCATTGGTTCATTTAATTCAGCCATTCATTGAATTCAATGAATGGCTGAGCGCTGCCTCTGATTGGCTGAGCGCAGGGACCAATGACAGGCAGTGCTCAGCTGTTATTCAATGGCTTAGTGCTGCCTTTGATTGGTCACAGTGCTCAGCCAATCAGAGGCAACCCTTTCAGCAGGCGGGTATTTTAAATCCCTGCCTGCTGAAAGCACTTCAGAGCAGTTCAGGAGGACAAGCGGCTGGATGCGCCTGAGCCCCGTCAGCGGCGGAGAGGCGAATATATATTTTTATACACATTCTAGGGATGATTTTCAGGGAAGGGCTTATATTTAAAGCCCTTCCCCGAAAATCACTGCAGGGGTTGCCGGCAGCCCATTGCTTTCAATGGAGCTGCAGAAGCACCTGCCCCATTGAAAGCAATGGGAGAACATTGCGCTCCTGTGCCACAGCTGTGGCAGGGGAATTCTTCATCCCCACAGAGAGTCCCCTTGTCACTGGTCACAAATCCTCTGCCATGGCTGTCACAGCTGTGGCAGAGGATCGTGATCTTCTCTGTTTGTTGTCAATAGGGCCGCTGCTGCTGCTGCCACCGGCCCATTGTTCACAAGGTGAAACCTCTGGATGTAACAGCATTCAGGGGTTTCACATCCAAGGAATCTCCTGCTGCAGTTGTCACAGCCGCAGCAGGGGATAGCACTTTTTTGGTCACCCTGTCTCCAAGAAAAGATGTAATAAAAAGTGTTCAAAAAGTCGTATGTATTCCACAGTGGTAACAGCAGGACATCCCGCACAAAACGAGCCCTCGCACAACTATGACAGAAAATAATTTATAACAATTAAATATCTTAGATATCTCCCGTTTGCCTTCTTTGTTATACAAATTCATTATTTTCAGTGTGGGATCATAAAAATCCAGCACAACACTACCTATACATCTGCACGTACACTCTTGTGACATCATTACAATAGCGTGTAGCTATTAATACAAACACATTTTTGTGAGGTCATTCACAATAAAGTGCAGTGCATGCACCTACTCACATTATTGTGACATCCTCAAAGAATAGAGCACCCTATAATTACACAAATAGTGATAATGAATGCAAACATGTAGCATATTGTGACATTATTACACATATATTACATAGATCTAAACAAACAGCACTGAGACGCAAACACACTGTTGTGACATGTACACAATATAACACAGCTGATTGTGAGATTATAATAACAGAATAACTATTGTATTCATCATTGCAATAAGGCCACTCTTGCCCATGCTTTTAAAAAACACCACCTGAAATCGTGGCATTTTAAACACGATTTTGAGTAGTGTTTTTGAACGCATGTCACAGCGTTTGACTCTCTTTAGCGCTGCCTGCAGTTACAAGCGCCGGACACTAAACAGACGTCATCACGAAGGCTTCGGTTTTGACCTCTGTGTTATTGCGGCGCTGACAACATGCGCCCGCTCAGCTGATTGGTAGGGGTCCTGAGTGGCGGACTCCAGCCGATCAACTGTTGATGACCTATTCTGAAAACTCCTTTAACCCCTTAAAGAAAAGTGCTGTTAATTTATGGTGCTTGGTCCTGGGCTTTAATCCCAGCCGATAGCAGAAATACAGCGTGGGATTAAAGCCTCTGTTCTTGCAGTCAAGCAGGAGTAGGTCGGAGTCCTCGGCTGTTAGTTACAGCTGAGAATCCGGGGGAGAATGGAGAAACAGTTTTTAATTGCTTCTACCTTCTTCTTTCCAAGGTATATAGCGCTCAATGATTGTTTCTTCCACTACGTGACCCAGCGATCATGTGACTGCCAGGTCCCCCTATTACAGCATAGCTGCAGGGTCCTTGCAGACCCTGATCAGCTCTGTCAGTGACTACAGGGGGATATTTTCCCCCGTAACTGGGGATCCTATAGATGCCCCACCTAGAGTGGAAAATGTGTAGTAGTAATAATAATAATAATAACAACAAAAAGACCATGTGAATGACCCTCATGGGGGACACAGATGGTAAAAAAATAGTTACAAAAATAAGTAAAAAAAAAAATCAAAATAAGATAAAAATATATACATAAAAAAGAAAATGACCCGCAGCAATAGTACAACCTATGAATAGTGTGTGTCATCATAATGCAACGTAGCCTATAAATATACAGTATTTTGACATCATCATGTGAATAGCATCCTGTAAATACATGTACATAGTTTGAGAGCCATACTATTATAGGTATTATTTTTGTACAGCAAGTTGCAGTTTTCATTGTCATACTTTTTGCCTTACAAAGAACTCATTAACTTCTCTTTTTTTAACTCGGAAAAGGAAAAAATAAAATTTTGCTCTTATTTTTTTCAGAATTGCTTTACACCGTGATTTAAATAACATCGTAAAGTTATCAAGTCTACAAAAGTAAATATACACGTTTGCATTGCTTTTACAGGACCTGCTCACCAAGTTGGAAATCTGGGGTCTGTAATCAGATGGTGTTCAGCATTAGAAATCAATTGACATACAGGGCTTAGTCACACGACTGTATATTTGCCCCGTTTCCACAGCCGGCTGATATACGCGACCATCTGATGCATTGAATTCCAATGCATCAATTCAGATGGACGATTTTTGTCTACGTAAAAAGGGTCGGCCGTAAAAGATAGCGCATACGGTGTGCATTGCGGTCAGCCGTTTTTACACCGGCCGGAAAAGATAGTTCTGGACTAGAGATGAGCGAACACGTTCGGCCCCGCCCCTTTTTCGCCCGAACACCGAACTTTGCGAACACTTCAGTGTTCGGGCGAAAAAGTTCGGGGGCCGCCGTGGCAGCGCGGGGGGGTGCGGCGGGGAGTGGGGGGGAGAGGGAGAGAGAGAGGGCTCCCCCCTGTTCCCCGCTACTGCCGCCCGCGCCGCCGCGCATCTCCCCGCCCCCCGGCGGCACCCGGACCTTTACGCGCGAACACTGCAGTGTTCGGCAAAGCCGGTGTCCGGGTGCGGATGTGTCCGTAACGGACATGTTCGCTCATCTCTATTCTGGACCTATTTTTTCGGCTGGAATACGTAGAACAGTCCCATAGACTCCTATGGGAGCCTATGAGAGATGCTAGAAAAGGGAGGTGGGAAGGAGTTTAGGAGTTTCTCTGCTAAACTCCCTCCCCCTCTCCGTCCCTTGCCACCTGTGGGCAAAGGGAAGAGATGTGGCAGGAGATTAGCACACTAAGTTTAGTGGAGCGGAAAGTATAGCTCAGTTTATTATTTTATTACAGGAAGCGGTACTCAAGTGGGGTTGTCTAGTAATTGGACGACCCCTTTAAAATTAAGTACAATTTATTTGTAGGGTACTAAAAAAGTGTAGGCTACCATGTTTTAAAAAAAAAGTCATATGAAAAAAATGATCAAATGGACAGATGATATTTTAGACATAGGCACAAATATGTTGGTAATATAACCTATGAGTGGTGAGAGACATTACTTAAAGTCCCCCAAACACATGGATTTTTCCCGAATGACCCTTTGATTTAATGTATATAGGGACAGCCAGAGGATTTGTTGCTGGAATTAAAAATGATAAGTTGTGTTGGATTTCAAAATGCCTGATTTTTTGTTTACCCTTCCGATTGCAATAAGCATACCATGACCATTGACCGTGCTAGGTTTGTTTTTTTTATAGGGGTGGTTGGAGAGAAAGACAATATCTTTCAATAGTAGAATTATGCAACTATTTTACCTAATGATCCCAAACATCTCTTTAAATCCCAGCTTCATTGGTCAAAATAAAATTTTTCGCAAACTAGTTTTGTTCAATACCTTAAAGGGGTTGTCCCGCGGCAGCAAGTGGGTCTATACACTTCTGTATGGCCATAATAATGCACTTTGTAATATACATTGTGCATTAATTATGAGCCATACAGAAGTTATAAAAAGTTTTTTACTTACCTGCTCCGTTGCTGGCGTCCTCGTTTCCATGGAGCCGACTAATTTTCGCCCTCCGATGGCCAAATTAGCCGCGCTTGCGCAGTCCTGGTCTTCTGCTCTCTTCAATGGAGCCGCTCGTGCAGAATGCCGGCTCCGTGTAGCTCCGCCCCGTCACGTGCCGATTCCAGCCAATCAGGAGGCTGGAATCGGCAATGGACCGCACAGAAGAGCTGCGGTCCACGGAGGAAGAGGATTCCGGCGGCCATCTTCACCGGTAAGTATAGAAGTTACCGGAGCGCGGGGATTAAGGTAAGCGCTCCGGTAAGCTTTCTTTAGGTCCCTGCATCGGGGTTGTCTCGCGCCGAACGGGGGGGGGGGGGGGGGGGTTGAAAAAAAAAAAACCCGTTTCGGCGCGGGACAACCCCTTTAAGTGATTTCTCTAGTGCCAATGCAAATATTAAAAGTTACGTGACATCACTGGCGTAACTATAGAGGATGCAGGGGATGCGGTTGCACCCGGGCCCAGGAGCCTTAGGGGGCCCATAAGGCCTCTCTTCTCCATATAGGGAGCCCAGTACTATGAATAAAGTATTATAGTTGGGGGCCCTATTACAGGTTTTGCATTGGGGCCCAGAAGCTCCAAGTTATGCCTCTGCGTGACATTGAACTAGAATGAGAATTTCTTGAGATTTGGATAATAATATTAATTTGGTTTATATATTTTATTTAATTCAGTATTCATATAAAGCTCGCTTGATCACAACTATGTATTTTCTACACTTTTATCTCTTCTTCTCGAGGTTACACACAAATGCCATTCCTGGCTCCACTTTTGATCAACATTGACCGCAAAGCCAGTAAGTGTAAATAATTCTCTTTATAGTACACTGTATATTTGTTTACTGTATATTTGTTGTTTTTTTTGCCATATTCAATTCTTCATTATATTATGTAATTAATGACATTTTTTTTATGGGCAACTCTTGTAGGGAAAACAAATTCCTTCCTAATCGTACATGACAGTTGAATAATTCCCCTGGATCAGCTAGACATCATTAAACATCAATTATAACTCTCAATGCTCACAAGAAAAACACAAAAAGGCCCCATTGATTTCATGCTTAAATAGTGAATACAGTGATCCCGCGCTATATGGCGGTTTAATGATTGCGGCTTCAGTGCATCGCGGATTTTAGACCATATATAATTCTGTTTTCACAGAGTTTTTCACTATATGGTGGAATTTTGCGGTACATACAGGAAATACAGAACGTCACTAGCGCTTGCCAATGTGAGATTGTACACGGCACACTATTGGCTGATGACATGTGTTCTGTATGGGGCGCTGATTGGCTCACTGATCGCAGCATCTATCTGTTTGCTCACTTTTGCGATTGTTCACCCTACCGATTCATTTGCGTAAATATAACACTGCTACTTCGCTGATTTTTACGTATCGTGGGGGTCTCTGGAACGTAACCCCCTGATAGATGAGGGATCACTGTACACACGTTTCTTGTGTATTTATTCAATCCAATTTACTTTAACCTCTTTGTGACCAATATAGCGCTTGGTTGTGTAAAACTAGCCTTATTAATAATTTAATTGCCTTCTTTTCACAAACAAATTATGAACTTGGGTGCTTTGTAACAATTCATGTACCAGTAACTTGTATGTTTAGACATTTTAATAAGATCATCCTGCTGTGTGTCAGAGGCACAATTGAAAGTTAGTTTAAAGATTGGTACCGCGTATTATGCACGCAAACCCGTGCATGTGCATATAATACACAATGGCATACGCTTGTGTGAGAGAGCATTAAGAGAACACATATCACATTTACTAATCTAGTGGCCAATTTACAGTATGAACCCTCTCTAGCTGTCCTATATCCTTTGTACAGTCAAAGGATATAGGACAGCTATACGGGTCCTATATCAGTTATATTAGATTACACATCCAAGATGCAGAACTTTAAATGTATCAACATTAAATAGCTGTGTGTGTGTGAGGATATGTGTGTATGTATGTATGTGTATATGTGTGTGTGTGTGTGTGTATTTTAATAAGAGCCAAGTATTATGCACTAAATATGCTGTTGTATGTGTGACCTATTGGTCTGTTACAAGTTTAGCATGGGCTTTGTACTAGCTCACTTTTTAATGTTTTGAATTGGTATTTTTATGCAATAAAAATTGTTTTTTTTATTGTTTTGTCTGTGTATATGATTTAATTGATGTTGATCATGGAATAAATACCTATCAGTAGAACTAGCACCCTGTGAGACCCAATTTGCCAATTCTGGTCATGAAAGCTGTGTTCCTCTAAATTGCTGCCTTAGGCCTTATTTCCAAGAGTGCATATTGGCCGCCCATTTTCACAGCCGGCCGATATACGCTATGTTGGGAGAGCAAAATCTGATGAACAGGCGCACAAATCAAACATGTGTGCGTCCATTCAGACGGCCTGGTGAGCCCGGCGCAAATGCGCCAAACTCACCAGGCCATCGCTCATTTACCCACCCTCCCTATCGCAGACTCACCTTTGGTTCCTCCCCGCTTATTCTGTGCAATGGGAGGTGCGGGATGGGGGCGAAGCTAAACACCGTTCCAGCCCGGCCTCCTCCCATTGATGCCTATGGACGAGGGGCAGGGGAGGGTGGGCACTTAGCTCTGCCAAGGGTCCTGCCCCTTGTTCATAGCCATCAATGGGAGGAGATGGGGTGGGCTGACACTTAGCTCCGCCCCCTCTCATTGCACAGAATGAGCAGGAAGGAACGAAAGGTGAGCCTGCACTGAGGTGGGGAAGGAGAACAGAGGGAGGGAGTTTAACAGCCACGCTGCTAAACTCCCTCCCACCTATGGCCGCTGCCATGGGCTCAGATAGGAGCCCATGCAGCGGTCAACGTATTCCGGCCCAAAAAATAGTTCCAGGACT